>NW_007730631.1:107433-154736 GCF_000696425.1 Galeopterus variegatus
GGGGGAGCGCCAGCCGCCGGGGGTCCGAGGTGAGGCGTGCTGGGGCGGCCGGGACGGGACGGCCGGTTGCCATGGCCACCGTGGGGCGGACCGTGTCGCGCACGCGCGCGGGGGGCGACGGGGGCTGCGGGCACGAGGGAGTCCCGGGACCCGCGGGTCTGGGGTGGGGTTCTGCCCCCCTCAGTCGCACTTGGTTGACTTCCCTCGGGACTTGTGAAGTTCCGGCCCGCACCGGACTTTTAGGATCCCCTCTTCCGTATATATTAACCCGAAGAGTGAATGAATGAACCGGCTCGGCCACTCCCCGTGTGGTGCGCGCCCTTCGCCGCGGCCTCCTTCCTTGTCTGGACGTTGGTGTTTTTCTCTGTGAAAGCGGGGGGTGGGTTGGGCTGCGTGGTCCGAGGTCCCTTTTGCCCTTCCTTCGTTCCCCCTTCCTGCTCAATCTTCAGCACTTGCAGATCATTAATGCATTCAGTCATTTACTCTGCCTGGCCCTGCGCCAGGTGTGGCAGTGTATGGGGATTAGGAGGCTGGTAGGGCGTTCTGGTGTCCACCGACTGGACAAAGGCAACCGTGACCCCACTCTGGCGTAGCACGGTCTGGTGGCGGCAGCAGAATTGACCTCCGGGTCCTGTCCTCTCTCCTCCCCCCCCCCCCGCAGCACCGACACCATGTGGATCCAGGTGCGCACCATGGACGGGAAGGAGACCCACACCGTGGATTCACTGTCCAGGTTGACCAAGGTAGAACAGCTGAGGCGGAAGATCCAGGAGCTGTTCCACGTGGACCCAGGCCTGCAGAGGCTGTTCTACAGGGGCAAGCAGGTAAACCCGCCCGGCCAGCCGCCTGTCTACCCACCACCTTTGTTCTTGCCTGGGCCAGGCACCAAGCGTCGGCCGCCACCAGCACATCCATTCCCCCCCGCCTCGTCCGGTCCCGCTTCACATCTCCCGGAAGAAGTCCACAGAAAACCTCAAATGCCTACGAGAGGAAAGAACAAAGGCCAGACTCGCAGATCGACCCTGGGCAGGCAGCTGGCACTCGAATCTGTAGCGTCTGGGCTTTTAAAGATTTTTTTTTTTTTAAAGTTCCCCTCAAAATAATTTCTAGAGAAAGAAGTTGGAGGTGGCCGCCAGCAGGCCGAGGAATTTCGAGGAAGGATCTGGAATTGTCACGGAGATAAGACAGAAAGGACAGGGTGTTTCTTTAAAATGCACACTGGTAGCGTACAGCTTGCACCCATTAAGCGTCAGACCTTATAGAGTCTGTTTTCTAGAAATTTGGATTGGTTTATTCAAAGTCAGGAGATGGTGCTTGCAAATCAGGAATTTCCGCCACTTTGGGCCTGCTCTCCAGCGGGCTGCCTGTGAAAGGGGGCGTGTGGTCTCCGCAGGGTCCGCTGGCCCTTATCTTCTGTCTACACTCTCTCCCCAGCCAGTTGTAGCGTTTAAAGTGGCCGTCTTGGCTTTAACAGGTGCCCACCTTTGGGATGTTTTCGCCATTGGTGCCTGGGGGGGTGTTTCCACTTTCACTGGTGTCTTTGGGGGACTGTGGTGGGTACTGTGAGTAGGATTTCCCAGGTAGGATGAGATAGTACCATAAAAGGTATGGAGTCTGCTGGGGCCAGCCTGGAGTTGGGTGGAGTGTAGGTAGGGACAGGGCTGTAGAGACTATTGGAACTGGATGAAAAGTCGGCAGTTGGGCCGCACATGCCGGACTTTGTTGTTGTCGAAATTGGAACTGGGTACTGCTGCCATCTGGTGTCTAGATTGCAAAATAAGCGCTCTGCGCTTGGCCAGGTCTTTTGAAGGCTGGGAGGATCCTGCCTGCTGACTTAGAATGAGACCCAGTGATTAATTTCTTGGGCTTGCGGTGCCCTTGGAGACCTTCCTTAACCTCCTTCCCGTAACAGGCCGTGATGACTTGAGTCTTAGGAATCCGAGTTAACCCTCTCTGCCTGGGGAGAAACCAGAGAAGCCGATCTCCAGAACTTGGGGATTTGTGCCGCCATGTGCACGTGGTGAAGGGGCAGGGCTGTGATCACCATGGAGCTCTGCTGGGCATTCTGTTCCTCCGTCCTTTTCCCATGGTGGCTCCTTTTCGTGGCCTCCAAACTGATTTTGATTTGCCACTCAGTATATTCGTTCAGGACAGGATCCTTTATTTCACGAAGAGTTTCTGAAAACCTGCATATACCTGCTAAGTTCATGGCATAATTCAAAGGTGGGTTGGATTCTCATCCTCTCAGGATCAAGGGAGTGGATATTACTGGGTGCTGCTCTATGCCAGGCTCTGAGCTTTAGCATTTTAATTTTTACGTTTCAAACTGCAGAAAAGTTGAAATAGCTATGAACACCTAAACACACGTTGATTTTACCATTGATATTTTGCTGTATTCAGTTTATCAAGCAGCTCTCTCTTTCTCTCTGTCCACCAATCCATTTTAGTTTTGGGGACGCATTTCAGAGTAAGTTGTAGACATCGATCACATCACCCCTAAACACTTAAGCATGCCTGTGATTAACTAGAGTTCAGTATGTGTGGTTCTGTTCTCATTGACTTTTTTTTTTTATAGTTAAAATTTGTATATAATGAAGTACACAGGTTAAACGGATCACTTGGAGAATTTTGGGTCTACATCGTGTAACCCAAACCCCATCTCCCTTCATTGTAACATCATATTTGATCCATATGGAAGTAATTGTCACATGTGTGTAAGTTTAAAGCGTGATAATAACAGGAACACTTATATCCATTGGACACATTTGTTGTGCCTTTGATCTTGGGGATGTCAGTGATGAGGAAGCCTGGCCAAAATCCTGTGGAGGGCCTGCCCTGACCCAGGAGGGAACAGGGATTCGAACCCGGAACTCTGGTTTCTAAACTTTCGACCCTGCTTTGCCTCTTACAGTGCAGCTTTTATAGTTATGAAAAGATCCCATATTCCTGTGCAAACTCTATAGCCACCTCTTACTTCCTTCGCCAGCAGCGGTTCCCCGTGTGGCAGCTTTGTAAGGGAATGTGTGGTCGCTTCTGTTTTTTGGGCCTCAGAGCTGTGATGCAACTTCCCCAGGTTGCCTGGCTAGGAAGCGGCCTGGCCGCGGGGAGTTGTGGACAGTGACGGGTGGGTGGAGAACAAAGGCACACAGCCTGTAGAGTCTGCATATGCAGGCAAATAGGGACAAGAAAGCCACCCCATGTCCAGTGGATGCAAGGGGACTGCTATTTCTATAGAATGTTCTAGGGAGTGTTCACAGTCTGTTTTTTCTTTTTTAAAGAAACACGGCAGGGCAGCCCGAGGTCTGCAGGGACTTTGAGACTGAAGCAGAGGAGAGTAGAGTCTTTCTTCAGGATATGGGAGGTTTTGTGACGATCTCCTTTGGGCTGAATAGGATGGCGGTTATGTCACTTGATTGGCGGAAATGCGGGGAGCTGAATGGGGGAGGGCACTTTGGGCGGCAGGCCCAGCCCGGGCAAAGGCGAGGCAGCTGGCAGCCTTTTTTCTGACTGCTCATAAAAATAACGATAGCTGTCAATGGTGGTGCCTTTAACACGCTCAGGTACAATGTTCCACACTTTACATAATCTTCCCAACTTCCCTCTGCCCGGGAGAGTGTCTGGCCACTCACTGGCCTCTGTGCCCTCATTTCTCGCATGGGGCTAATTGTGGACTCGCCACATGGCAGCATAGTGAGAAATCAATGAGGTCACGGACATGAAGAGCTGAGCCCCGTGCCTGGTTCACGATAAAGGTGCAATAAATCCCGTAGCTCAGGGTGTCCCTCTTGGCACTGTGGAGATTGGGGCTGGGTCACTCTCTGTGGTGGGGCTGTCCTGGGCACTGCAGGTGCTGAGCAGTGTCCCTGGCCTCCACCCACTCCACGCCAAGAGTGCCCCAGTCATGACAACTGCCAGTGTCCCCGGACATTGCCCAGAGTCCTCTGGGGGCAGACCCTCACCCTCACCCCTGGGGTTGAGAACTACTAATTTAGATAATTTATTTCAGGGGAGTAGTTAAATTGGCCAGGCCTGCCTCAAAGGCTGTGTTAAGGTCAGTCTGACAGATCAGTCAAAATGGTGGCCTGGGAATGGCCTTACGAGGGTCATTTGTCACAGTGCTGTCCCAGATGGTCCTGCCAGATTGGCCCCTGTTTTCCTGGAGGGAAGGGTCAGGCAGCTAGTACGATGGTCCCTTTGCAGAGACCAGAAACTTGTCCTTCAGGCTGCATAGGGAGGGTCCCTGCCAACAGCACCCCATCACTGTGGCCTTCTGTCCCCCAGGAGAGCTCCTTGGTGGAGGGCACGTCCTTTAAGCCAGTGGTGAGCAAGTCCTTTCTGCAAAGGGCCCAATAGTAAATATTTGTGGCTTTGTGGGCCAGTCTCTGTTGAGACTACTAATCTCTGCCCTGTAGCACAAAGGCAACCCTAGACCGTCCATAAATGAATGGGCACGGCTACATGCTAATAAAACTTTATTTACAAAACAGGTGCAGGTCAGAACTGTCACCCTGGCTGTAATTGCCAATTATTTATACCCCGTGCTTCAGTCCAGCCTCGGTTGGTGTATCCAGGTCTGTTAGGAACAGTGCTGCTGAGGAATGTGCTAGAACAGGTCCCCAAAGGCTCTGTATTGGAAGAGTCTTTCCAGGGCAGGGATTCTCAAACTCTTTGGTCTCGGGCCCTCTTTACACCCTCCAAACTGATTGAGGATCCCCAAGAGCTTTTGTTTATGTGGATTCTATCAGTTGTTATCTTGCTAGGAATTGAAAGCTGAGAAAAATTCGAAGCACAAGAAGACACGCATGCACGTTCCTGAAGGGGCCAGCCCTCCCTTGTCCTGCAGTTCCACAGTCCTCTGTACCATAGTGAGATGGCAGTCTAGTACCCTTACCTGTGCTGGTAGAGGAAAATGGCCATCGACAGGCATCTTGGGATCATCGTGACAACTGCAACCTCGCTGACCCCCGAAATGCTGCTCTGGGGCATATCCTCAGCTGTGGCCTGGCCAAGTTGAAGGGCAGAGTTCAGCTGTCACTAGATCATCCTCTCTGTGTTTGTGACGTACTGGGACTGGAAGAGAGGGGTTGTGCCAGTCCTTGAGGTGCTGTCCACCCAGCTTCCTCCTCTCTGTGTGAGTGTCATGTCCCCTCTGCCGCATCTGGGATTCCACCTTGTCAATTTCCTTCTCCCAATCTCTCCAGCTGTCTGTCCGTCTTGCCTGCACTGCAGGTTGCTGCCGAGGCCTAGAGCTCCTCCCGGCCATGCTGAGATGGTGGCGGGGGGGTCTGGCTGCCCCCCCCAGGAAGAGGAGGAGCAGATCTCACTTCCTTTCTCTCCTCCTGGGCTGACCCATTGGGCCTTCTCCCCTATAGGTGCCTCCTTCCTGCCACGGGGCTTGCGCCTTGTGGAGCCCCTAAAGGCTAGTTTCTGTCCCTTCTGCTTCTCTCCAACTGTGTGCCCCTGGGCAGCACTCGGCACTCTGAAAAATATTCTCTGAAAACGGGGGGTAGAAAGTGGGCAGGAATGGTGAACTTTTAGGCGTGGTCTAAGTTTTCAAAAGGAACCAGCATACTTACGTGTCAAATCGTATGTATTGAATTTTCGCACGATGCACATAGTACAAAATCTCAAATGTCTGAAAAGCGAGGAACAAATCTGCTTCCCACCCTGACCCTTGACATCCCCCCAGTGGTCTCTTTCCAGAGGTGTTCGAACGCGTTTGTGCCCATTCAGTACTTTTTTTATTAACGTGGAGATGAACATACCGTGTGTACATGCTTCTTTGTCATGAGTTTTCATTTAATAGCTCTATGATTGTTCCATATCAGTGCTATAGCTTCTTTGTTGCTGTGATGACTTCATAGAAGACCTTTTGTCTGGATGTACCCTGATTTACCGATTTACTTTAATATTACTAAACATTTTGGTGGTTCGTTTTTTTTTTTTTGCCATAAAATTCAAGGTTGCAGTGAACATTTTTGTACATATGTCTTTGTGCATGTGATCACACAGAGTGGTAGGCTAAATTTTTCGGAGTGGAGTTGTTGAGTTAGGGGGTAGGTGCATTTTAATTTAAATCATTAAGAGGTGCTAGACATGTTTTAGATTAAATCGCTCCTTTTACCAGATACAGTAGTAGAACTTGAGTTAGGGCTACAGTGATGTATGTATGTATGTATGTATGTATGTATGTATGTATGTATGTATTTGTCAGCTGGCAGGTAGAGGGACAGAAACCCTTGACGTTGGTGTTACAACGTGGCAGTCTAACCAATTGGCTGACCAGCCAGCCTGTAGTGATATCTTTTAATAGGAACGTTTAACTTCACTAGGTTCCATGATAGGAGATTGGAAAACTTTACCGTCGTGGAAATTTGTAATTCTGATCATTAGCCAGCAATAAAGAGAACGGTGTACTGGACTCCATGTACTCATCACCCAGTGTAGTCATCAGCCGCGGCTGATCTAGTACACGTCTACCCCATTCACTCGCCTCCACCTCACCGGGGTCATTCTGAGGCTAATTACAGGCATCAGCACCATCACAGATATTAAATTAAAAAGTCTTGGCAAAGAAGGGTGTGCCTATGTCATGTTCATATGCATGTAATAAAAAAGCACCTTGAAACTATTGCTCCGTCATAGACATCGTTCTCTAACCACAATCTGTAGAGTCAGAACTTAATAACTGGAAGGTAACTAAAGCACCCCATATATCTGGAAATTACAAGAGAATTCTAAATGGCATATGGGTTGGAGAAAAAAAATAATGGCATTAACCGAATGATAATGAAACTACCGATTTCCTTAGACATCGTTCTCTAACCACAATCTGTAGAGTCAGAACTTAATAACTGGAAGGTAACTAAAGCACCCCATATATCTGGAAATTACAAGAGAATTCTAAATGGCATATGGGTTGGAGAAAAAAAATAATGGCATTAACCGAATGATAATGAAACTACCGATTTCCTTTTTTTGGGGGCAGCTGGCCAGTAAGGGGATCCGAACCCTTGACGTCGGTGTTATAAGGCTGCGCACTAACCAACTGACCTAACCAGCCAGCTGAAAACAGAGAGCTTACAGGTGCAGCTAGGGATATACTCTGAGGGGATTTTTTGGGGGCAGCTGGCCAGTAAGGGGATCCGAACCCTTGACGTCGGTGTTATAAGGCTGTGCACTAACCAACTGACCTAACCAGCCAGCTGAAAACAGAGAGCTTACAGGTGCAGCTAGGGATATACTCTGAGGGGAATTTTCAGCCTCAAATGCCTGCATCTGAGAAGAAGATAGACTTAGAGTTGATGAACTAAACATCTAACCTAAGAAGTTAGAAAAAGAAAAACAATAATTTGACAGGACTAAAGAGAAGGAAATAAAGATTAGAACAGAAACGAATGAAACAGAAGCAGTGGAGAGGCGCAGCGAAGGTGGAAATCGATCCTTTGGAAAGCTTAAAATAAGATTCCTGGGAGGACTGAACGAGGCCAAGAGGGGAGACACTAAACAACATCATTACAGATGTCGTAGGTGTTAAAAAGAATCGTATTATGTCTAACTCTGTGGTAATAAATGCCCCCGTACCGGACCAGGACCGGCAACGGGATCGCAACCCTCGGTGTTGCCTCCGCGCCTCGCTCAGCCAGTGAGCGGGAACCGGTCTGTATGTGGGATCCGAACCCTCGGCGGGAGCGCTGCCGCGCTTCCCAAGCGGCGCACTAGCGCAGTGCGCCACCGGGCCGGCCCCTTAAATGGAAATTTTTACCGTACATGATTTTTCACTTTAGGTTTAATGCTTAGCATTTAGAAACTCTAACATAAGGTGCGACTCTGTGCTTTGGTCTTTACAGCTTTTGTTAATGGCATTGGGCCTCGGGTTGGAATTTTTGGGTTCCCATAGTGAACCCAGACTTCAGGTGTTCCAGCAGGCCCTGATGGAAATGCGGCCTTTGGAAGAATCAGCCTGGCCTCTTCTGCCCCGGCTCCTGAACGTTTGTGCAGGTTCTGGGCAAGCGGGATGGGGCAGAGCGAACAATTGTGCAAACTTCTTCCTGCCTACTTTGGGGCCCTTCTGGAAAGTTCCAGAAGTGGCATCAGGAAGCACCCAACCAGCTCGTGAGTCACATTGTGGTGTCAGAGCTTTATGTCAGCCTGGCCTGAGCCTTGTCCCCTTCCCCTGCCCACGTCCTGCCCTGCTTGTGCCCAGTCTGTTCCTCTTCCAGGTGACCTGTGACCAAGCAAGTTGGGTGGCTTCTCTCTGCCTCATTCTCCTGGTGTGTGAGGGGCCTGGACAGGCCCAGTGACTGGTGGTAGTAGGGGTGCTGTCCCTGCAGCATCTAGCAGGAGTGGTGGGGACTGCCCTTTCTGATCGGCCCTGCCTTCTCACTCAGCTCTGTCCCCCAGGACTCCCCACCTCTATCTCTTCCTTCCTGCCTGGTCTCTATCCCTGTGGGGCTGGGACTCTCTCCTTCCCCTCCTCTGAAGTCAGCCTTGCGTCCCTTGACATTGTTGGGGGGAGCCTCTGCTACTTGGCTGCGTTAGCTGTCACATGCAGCTGTGTGACGTTCCTTTGTATGAGTGAGCCACATGGCTTCTGTGCGTGTTTTCCCTCTGGCCAATGTTCGGATCGTTCACGGTGTTTTGCTTGCAAATAATGCTGCCGTGACCATACCATGAACATCCATGTGTGTCCCTCGGACATACACGTGAGGGCGTCTCTAGCTCAGGGGTCTCACTCAGAGTGATTTTGTCCCCAGGGGACATTGGACAATGTCCGGGGCCATTTGTGGTTGTTACAACTTGGGGGGTTGCTCCTGGCATGAAGTGGGTGTAGGCCAGAGACGCTGCTCAGCACCTGCAGTGCCCAGGACGGCCCCTCCACAGAGAGTGACCTGGCTCCAAATGTCAGCTTTGGCAAGAGGGTCTGTGCCTTACCGTGGACGTGCTGGGCCCAGGATGCTGGGGTCCTGCTCCTCCTTTCCGAGTGCCACTCGGCTGCCCCCTGCTGCTTTCCCTGTCAAGTTATACCGACGACAGTTGACTTCTTTCTCTCCCCCGCCACTTTTATTTTATTTTAATAAACTTTATTTTTTAGAGCAGTTCTAGATTCACAGCAAAACTGAACAGAATGTACAGGGAGTTTCCATATATGCCCTGTCCTACCTCCCCCATGAGCACCCAGAGCCTCCCCTACAGAGTGGCACATTTGTTACAAACATTGATACCCCTCTCCCCCCAGGAAACATCATTACCACCTAGAGTCCCCCGTCTACACTGGGGTTCACTGCTGGTGCTGTGCATCCCGTGGGCTTAGACAGATGTACGATGACACTGATCCACCGTTACAGGGTGGTGCAGGTGCTACACGTCACTGTCCTGAAAATCCCCTGTTCCTCCCTCCTGCCCCCCAGCTCCTGGCCACCACGGATCTTTTTATTCTCTCCAGAATTCTGCCTTTTCCAGGATGTCATATAATTGGTATCCTACGGGTGTAGCCTTTTCAGATTGCTTCTTTCCTCTTTTTCTTTTTTTTTTTATGTACCAGCTTTGTTGAGATATAGGTCATATACCATACAGTACACCCATTTAAAGTGTACAACTTAGTGGTCTTAGGTGTATTCACAGAGTTGTTTAACTGTCACATTAAAATTGACTGCAGATCAATTTCAGAACATTTTCATCACCTCAAAAAGAAACTCTGCACCCTCCACTATCACCCCCTTATCCCCCCTTCCCAGCCCGCAGCACCCACGAGTCCACTTTCTGTCTCTGTGGATTGGTCTGTTCTGGACATTTCATGTAAATGGAGTCACACACCGTGTGGCCTTTTGTGTCTGGCGTCTGTCACTGAGCGTGATGTGTTCAGGGTCCATCCACATGGTAGCGTGTGTCAGAGCCTCGCTCCTTTTCATGGCTGAGTGACGTTCTCGTGTGTGGATGGACCACGTTGTGTTTATCCATTCACCAGCTGGGCTGTTTCTGTCCTCTGGCTGTTGTGAACAATGCCCTGTGAACATGCGTGTTCTTATCTGTGTCACTTCTATCTGCTGTTGGAGCTGTTCCCACATTAGAGGGCTGGTGCCCTGTGGCTCCTGGGCAGTGCTGGGCACGTGGAAGGTGCTCTTGACTGCTAGGTGAACACCGGGCCCTCCATGCCCAGGGTGGGTTTCAGAGAGACCCACAGTTGTAAATAAATGTGGATGTGCTGAAATGCAGTTTTCTGCAGAAGAGGGGTCACCCTTCATCATGTTCAGGTTTGTGATGAACAGAGTAAAAGCCCTGCTTTTACTTGGACCCTGGGACTTGGCCTCCACCTTGACCCCAGGTGCCGTTTGCATGTTAATAGAGATGTGACTTTTGAATCACCAGTGTGAGGGGAGAGTTGGGAAAGGGAAAGCTGCTGTCGTGCGTATCTATTTCCTGCTGTCTTCTCCCTTTTCCTTAGGGCACTGGTTCTAAACCAGGGCAGTTCTGCTCCCAGGGGACACTGGGCGATGTCTAGGGACATCTATGGTTGTCACGATGGGGGGGGGTGCTCCTGGCATGGAGTGGGTGGAGGCCAGGGATGCTGCTCAGCACCTTCAGTGCCCAGGACAGTCCCACCACAGTGATCCAGCCCCAGTGTCCACAGTGTCAAGGGGGAGGAACTTGCCCTAGGGGTATCTGGTAAACCATGCAGGAAAGGGGACCGTGTTGGGTGTTGGACTGCTGTGGGACAGTTTCTAATAAAAGAAAACTCCTTGGCCTCTTGTGCCATCAGGAGGCAGCTCAGATGACAAGCTCCCTAGGGCATATCTGCTGAGTCAGACATCCGGAGTGCATAGTGTTGAACGGTGCTAGCTGACAGGCTCCAGTGGACGAGTGATTGGTTTTGGGAGGGAATTAGGATGAAGAAATTAGCAGAGGGGGTGGAGTTAATGGGCCAGCAAGTGACCCTGGATGGAAGGTTTTTTTTTTTTTTTTTTTTGGCCTTGGTATTATCAGCACATGCTCTAACCAACTGAGCTAACTGGCTGGCCCTTATGGGTAGATAATATTGGAGCTGAAGCTTTAGAAAGGAGGCTGATGAATGTTGGGGGGGGTGTCTGCCTCTGTCCACATCCAGACAGGGGCTCTCCACCTCGGCACTGTGGACTTTTGGGCCACATCATTCATTCTCTGGTGAGCTGTCCTGGGCACTGCAGGTGCTGAGCAGCGTCCCTAGCCTCCACCCACTCCATGCCAGGAGCACCCCCTCCCTAGTTGTGACACCCACAAATGTCCCCGGACATTGCCAGTGTCCTCTGGGGGCAGAACCACCTTTGACTGAGAAGCAGTGATAGCGGGAATGTGTGTTTACTGTAAAACAAGTTGCTATAAACATCAAGTATTAGGAAAAGCTCCCGGAGCCCCACGCCTGTCCACAGAACACGGGAATCATGCTGAGTGTCCACGTGTCTGCTTCCTCTAACAGTCCTTGTTAGAGGGGGATGGGGAACCCAAAGGAAGGGCTGGCGCTGCTGCTGGTGGGCAGGACACACTCCAGAAGCAGCTGGGTTTTATGGTCCCGGAGTCTGATCTAGATGGTGCCCTCCATGAGGTCGAGATACGGGTGTTTTGGTCACAGCCGTGTTTCCCTCGGCTTTGCCAGGGCCAGCTTGTCACCCAGCAGATGGATGACTGAGCTTTGTCTTGGGTGTCCCCGCAGATGGAGGACGGCCACACGCTCTTCGATTATGATGTCCGCCTGAATGACACCATTCAGCTCCTGGTCCGCCAGAGCCTCGCACTCCCCGCCAGCCTCAAGGAGAGGGACTCGGAGCTTTCGGACACAGATTCCGGCTGTTGCTTGGGCCAGAGTGAGTCGGACAAGTCTTCCACCCACGGTGAGGCAGCTGCTGAGACAGACAGCAAGGCAGGCGAGGATACATGGGATGCGACGGAGCTGGGCCTGTATAAGGTGAGGCTCCTGCAGCCACGGGGGGTGCTCCACGTCCCCTCACCATTGCCAGCCCCCATTTACCTAGCCGGGGGCTCAAGGAGGGCCACCTCTGGCTGGGCAGCCTCAGTCCTGTGGTGGGAATTGCCAGCAGCTGTTTCCTGCATGCTCCTTGCAGGGGACACATGGTCTCCACAGTTCCTTTGTGACCCTCGAAAGTGGAGTCCTGTGTTGGGGGCCTGAGGAGTCTTCTCTGTGGCCTTTGCAGTGGCTATGACATTCCTGAATTCACTGCCACCATCTAAGATCAGGAAATTTTACAGAAAGATCTGGATTCCCAGCTCCTCTGGACAAACGGGCAGTTCTGGCCTCCCTGGGCTGCCCTGGGAGCTGTGGCTGGAGCTGAGCAACAGGAGCCTTCCTAAGATGACCGGTGTCCCCTCTGCTTCCCATTGTCCTTGTCTCACCTGCTTTGCTCCTTATGGTTTCTCATAGGCAGTGGGTATTATCTGGGTGATTCTGCCCCCGAGAGGACACTGAGTAGTGTCCAGGGACATGTATAGTTGTCACAGCTAGGGAGGGGGTGCTCCTGGCATGGGGTGGGTGGAGGTCAGGGATGGCCCCAGTGTCCACAGTGCCCTGCTGAGAAGCCCTGTTCCAGGCACATGAGTCTGCAGTCCAGTACTCCTAGAACTAAAATTGGCTCTTGTGCGTTTTGCTGCTGACAATCCTTGTCTGGGTCGGGACGTGAGTGTTTCCTTGTCCCTTATAGATCAACGAGTATGTGGATGCTCGGGACACGAACATGGGGGCGTGGTTCGAAGCGCAGGTGGTCAGGGTGACAAAGAAGGGACCGTCCCAGGATGAGCCCTGCAGCTCCACTGCCAGCCCAGCTCTGGAAGAAGACGTCATTTATCACGTGAAATATGACGAGTGAGTGTCACGGCGGGCGGCCTGGGCCACTCAGGCTCTTTGAAGAGGGTCTTTGGCTGCAGGTATGCAGGCTGGAACTTGGTACTGTCTTGGGGATGATCAGGATTTGGGGGGCCCCACCATCTAGCTTTCAGACAACACATGAGGCCACTCGTTAGGGCACCCATGCAGGAGCCCAAAGCAAAGCTGCCCCTTCCCAGGTCTCCTTGGAGAGCTCTGCCCTGCCCAGCCAGTCAGAACTGTCCCGACCCCAGTTTTCTCCTTTTATTTTATTCGTATCACTTATGACTACACAGAGCCTTCTCCTGTGTGTGTCTGTCTTTCCCCGCATCTGTGTAGTGGAAAGCTCCATTTTCTGTACAAGTATTTATTGACCAGGTACTGTGCTAGGCACAGGGGATACATGGCAGTGAACACAGATGGTGTCTTGGTTGGCTTGGGCTGCCCTAACAAGATACTGTAGACCACAAGGCTTAAACAACAGACATGTTTTCTCGCAGTTCTGGAGGAAGTCCAAGATCAAGGAGCCGTAGGGGTTGACTCCTGGTGAGGGCTCTCTTCCTGGTGTGCAGACGGTTGCCTTCTCACCAGGTCCTCACATGGCCTTTTTTCTGTGCTCGCACAGAGGAAGACAGCTCTGGTTCTCCTTCTCTTGTAGGGACACCAGTCCTATCAGATTAGGCCCCACCTGTATGACCTCGGCTAACCTTAAAAACCTCCCTACAGGCCCTATCTCCAATACAGACATGTTGGGGGACAGGGCTTCAACACAGGAACTTTGTGGGGGGACACAATTCAGTGCATAACAAAGGGCAAACATTCCTGTCTGCACAGAGCCCACATTCTTGGGGGTAAAGGACTTCATCTGGTATCTTTCTGGGTCTTCCCTGCTGGGAACAGTTTCTGACACATTCTAAGCTTAGCTCTGTAACAGACATGTTGGGGGACAGGGCTTCAACACAGGAACTTTGTGGGGGGACACAATTCAGTGCGTAACAAAGGGCAAACATTCCTGTCTGCACAGAGCCCACATTCTTGGGGGTAAAGGACTTCATCTGGTATCTTTCTGGGTTTTCCCTGCTGGGAACAGTTTCTGACACATTCTAAGCTTAGCTCTGTAAAAAAAAAACTATTGGAGAAATCGGATTCAGTGAATCACAGTAGGCACAAGATTCACATCCACTTGGTTGGGGGTTGCAAACTACTGCCCTAGAGCCAAATCTGGCCCACCACCTGTTTTTGTAAATAAAGCTTTATCAAAATGTATCAACACCCATTGGTTTATGTGCCATCTATGGCGGCTTTCTTGCTGTGGTGGCAGAGTTGAACAGTGACAACAGAGACCTTCAGATAGTGGAAAATGTTTACCATCTGGACCTTTGTAGGAAAGGTTTGCGACCCCTGTTCTTGGTGGTTTATTAGAGAAAATAATGAACCCAGGCGATACAGCTATCAGAATAGATTTGGGGTTGGTCCCCCACAGTTGAGGTTTAACTCTGCTGCTGACAGAATATGTTTCTTTTAGTTCTACTATTTCGTGCTTTTTTTGTGGCTGTTGGAATATTCCTAGGAAGCTAGAATAATGACTTACTATCATATCTAATACCCAGTATATTGTATTTATATAAACAAAATAAGGTACGTTCCTCTACAAAAATCACTTTTAATCCGTGCATATTGAAAAAGTTAAATTTCTTCCCTTTCCACATTTCCTTCTGTATTAGTTTCCTCGGGCCACCATAATAAAGTATCTTAGCTGGGTGGCTTACAATAACAGAAATTTATTCTCACGGTTCCAGAGGCTAGAAGTCCAAGATCAAGGTGTCAGCAGGGCTGACCTTGTCTGACAGGTCTAGGGAAGCATCTTTCTTTGCCTCTTCCAGCTTCCAGTGGTGACCAGCGGTCCTTGGTATTCCTGGCACTGGAGCTGTCTGTCCCTCCGATCTCTGCCTCTGTCTTCGTGTGACGTTTCCTCTCCTCTGTCTGTCTCTTCTTCTCTTATTATAAAGATACCAGTTGTATTGGATTAGGGCCCCCCTACTCCAGTGTGACCTCATCTTAACATGATTACATCTGTAAAGACCCTATTTCCAAAAAATGTCACATTCACAGGCACCAGGGATTAGGACTTAAGCATTTCTTTTTTTCTGGGGGGAGGGGATATGCTCCAACCCATAACACCTTCTGTGATTGGAATGTGTCTTACATACCTGCATATTTTCAATGTCAGCACAGAGGATTGTCAGGGAGGGAACTGTATACTGTCATGTGTGGTCTTTCTGCTGTGGCTTCTGTTTCTGGTTGATAGAACGAGGTCTGATACTATCACGAGACCTAAGGGTGGGGCTTTCCTCCCAGCTACCCGGAGAACGGGGTGGTCCAGATGAGCTCCAGGGATGTCCGAGCTCGTGCCCGCACCATCATCAAGTGGCAGGAGCTGGAGGTGGGCCAGGTGGTCATGCTCAACTACAACCCCGACAACCCCAAGGAGCGGGGCTTCTGGTATGACGCGGAGATCTCAAGGAAGCGGGAGACCAGGACGGTGCGTGAGCTGTACGCCAACGTCATGCTTGGGTGAGTGTCACGTTGTGGGGTGGGCTGTGGGGTCCCCTCTCCTGGGGTCTCTGGACTGGCTCTGAAGCAGTCTAGCCAGTACCCTACGTGCAAGGCCCTCAGCCTCCTGCCTGGCCTCCCTGCCTCCCATCTGGGGCTCCACCGCCCACTTCCTGCTCACTGCTAGTGATCTTTCTGAGGCTATTCTCTGTTCTGGGCATTCAGTTCCCTTTTCTGGAGACATCACTGTTACCAGGACTCTGCAGGAATTTTCTGTTCATAAACACACGTAAATATGAGCAAAACACATGTCCACATCTGGATGTGTTCTACATTCAAGGTCAGCAAACTGTAGTCCATGGACCAAGTCCGGCCCTTTGCCCGTTTCCACAAAGTTTTTTTGGGACTCAGCCACGCCTGTTTGTTTACTTATTATCTGTGGCTGCTTTTTTGGTAGAAGGGCAGAGACGAGTAGTTGTGACACAGATGACGTGACCTGCAAAGCTGAAAATATTTGCTATGTAGCCCTTGGCAGAGAAAGTTAACAGAGCCCTTTTCTGAGTTGCCTTTTTTTTCTGTGCTAAAATATGTCATTTTAAAAAATGACAAAAATGAAAATTTGCCATTTTAATCATTTTAAAGGGTAAAATTCAGTGCCATCGAATACATTCACTCAGGTACAGCAAAGGGCCAGATAGTCAGTGTTTTGGCTTTGTAGGCTGATGTCCTCTGTGTTGATACTAGCCAGCTCCTCTGTTCTGGTGTAAAAGGAGCTACAGAGAATAACAGGAATGAATGAGCGTGCTGTGTACCAATAATTAAGACTTTATTTGTAAAAACAGGCAGCTCTGTTTACCCTGTTCTAAATATTCTAAATACATCGTCAGCACCCTGATGAACTGCTTTTAGCTGCATTGTTTACCATTCATAAAGACTTTGGGGGCCGGCCCGGTGGCGCACTGCTACAGTGCGCCACTTGGGAGTGTGGCGGCGCTCCCGCCGAGGGTTCAGATCCCACATACAGAACGGCCACTAGCTGGCTGGGTGAGGTGTGGGCGCGGCACCGAGGGTTGCGATCCCGTTGCTGGTCCCGGTCCGGTGCGGGCGCGACACTGAGGGTTGCGATCCATTGCCGGTCACAAAAAAAGACAAAAAGGGGGAAAAAAAAAAAAAGACTTTGGTTTGTTTTTGCTGTTAAGTTTTTGTTTTTTTTGTGGCGGCTGGCCAGTTCAGGGATTGAATCCTGGACCTTAGTATTATCAGCACCGTGCTCTAAGCAGCTGAGCTAACTGGCCAGCTCCCCCAAAAGATTTATCAATATGAGAATGTGTATATTTATATAAGTGTACACACACACACACAATATAAACAGATAAAAGTCTTTTTGAACCACGGCATGACCATAAGAAATCCACTCCATAGAGGGCGCCACTGAGTAGGGGACCTGGAAGTGGCGCAGAGTGATTTGTGGCAATCTTGTTAACGTGCCCTTCTCCATCATTGAAAACAATTTTTCTCTATTCCCTTTTGATGCCAAGAAACAACACAAGGTTGATGAAAATATTCTGAAATTGATTGTGGTGATGGTTGCGCAATCCTGTAAATATACTGGAGACCAGTGAATTATACACTTTACCTGGGTGAATTGTTTGGTATGTAAATTGTCTCTTAATAAGCTGGGGGTTTTTTGTTTGTTTGTTTTGTTTGTTTGTTTTTAAATCACAAAACAGAAAAGTTCCCAAGCCTCAGTTGGGATCTTGCTTCCCACCTTTTGGCCCCAAAACTAACCCAGGGTGGCTGGTCCTTCGTCCTCTTGTTTCATTCTCTGGAGTTGCCTTCCCTGTGTGGTTAGTAACAGGATTTTGAAAACAGTCTGTGCTCGGTGATCATAACAGCCCAGCGATGGCTCAGCTGCTTCCAGAAGACTGACGCTGAGTATTTCTGAATATTACTTCTCAGACCCACTTGCTTTTTTTCAACCTCATTCATGGCAGGGGCAATACAGCCTGCTCTGCTGAGACCCAGACCTCTGAAGGGATAGCCATTGATATTCTAAAGGCTCAGCTGCAAGTCAGAAGGCAAAGGTTCCTTTTGCACTCGGGCCACTTGCTCCACGGCTTTGGGGAAATCACTGTCCTTCTTTGGGCCTCTGATTCCCCAATTGTACAATCAGAGGCTGGCTAGGATCCAGGACCCTAAATGCAGATGCTCCCTGGGGTTGGGTGGGGACAGGTGATGGCAAGTGTGCCCCATTCAGTGGGGCAGCTGCCTTTGGTTCTGGCTTATTGGTGTCAGAGGGGCAGCTGCCTCTGGTTCTGGCTTATTGGTGCCAGAGGAGTCTTGGCTTGGAGTTACTGAGCTTTTGATTTTCTGAGAAACAAACTATTTGGATTGTTTTTTTTTTTTTTTGTCCTTTTTGAGACCAGCCGCACCGCGCTCAGCCAGTGAGCGCTGTGAGCGCACCGGTCATCCCTATATAGGATCCAAACCCGCGGCGGGAGTGCTGCTGTGCTCCCAGCGCCGCACTCTCCTGAGTGTGCCACAGGCTCGGCCCTATTTGGATTGTTATATGAAATCTGATTTCTTTTTTTTTTTGACGGCTGCCAGGTATGGTAATCCGAACCCTTGACCTTGGTGTTAACCAGCACCGTGCTCTCCTAAGTAAGCTAACTGGCCAGCCCTGAGATCTGACTTTTAAATGTTGGCAACTAATTAAAAAAGAAAACACAGGGAGCCAAATAGTATCTGCTGTGGTTTGGCAATAGGCTACCCCTACCATTTCTTTCTTTTTTTTTTTTTTTATTAAAGATGACCGGTAAGGGGATCTTAACCCTTGACTTGGTGTTGTCAGCACCACGCTCAGCCAGTGAGCGAACCGGCCATCCCTATATAGGGATCCAAACCCATGGCCTTGGTGTTATCAGCACCGCACTCTCCCGAGTGAGCCACGGGCTGGCCCCCATACCCCTACCATTTCAAAGATCCATCTTAGAGGATCTCAGGTCCTTTCCAACCACCTCTCAGGTGCTTTCCAACTTAGAAATTTCTAGCATGTGGCAATGGTTTTGGAAGGGAGGAGTGTGGTGGCCAGAGGCTGCTCGCTTCTGTCATTGTTCTTGACAGTGTTATCAGGAGAGGAGAGTGAAGGCTTTAAGTCTGGCAAGCGTGGGTTTAGAAGCCACTTCCCAGCTGTTGACTGTGGCCAGGTCACATGTCAAGCTCCGTTGTTTCCTCTGTTAAATGGGGACAAAATGAGATGATCCATGCAAGCACTTAGCATAGGGCCTGGCACGTGGTCACCTTGTGATAAGCCTTAGCTGTCATATTAGTTAGCAATTGCTGCCTAACAAGTATTATACATGTAGTGGCTTAAGACCACATACACTTATCTCACAGTTTCTGTGGATCAGGAGTCTGGGCACTGCAAAGCTGGAGCCTCTGCTCAGGCTCTCTCAAAGATGCAGTCCAGGTGTTGCTCAGGGCTGTGGTCTCATCCAAGGCTCGGCTGGGAAAGATCCCCTTCCAAGCTTGCGTGATTGTTGGCATACTCCAGTTCTTTGTGGTTGAAAGACTGAGGGCTTCTTTTTTTTTTTTAACTCAGCTGCTAAAGGCTACCCACAGTTCCTAGGGGCACCCCGCCATTCCTAGGGGCCACCTGCAGTTCTCGCCCTGTTGGCTCCTCCAATATAGCCACTCATGTTCTAAAGCCAGCAAGGGAGGCCTTTAGCTAGTAGTCTAGGAGTACAGAGTGTTGTACAATGTATCATCAGCATGGGAGTGGAAGTCCATCAGCTTTGCCGGATTTAACTGGTTAGATGTAAATCACAGGTGCCACCCCTGTTCATGGGGGTCATGGGCCACCTTAGACTCTGTCTACCCCAGGGATATTGTAGGCGCTGTCCATTCCCTCGGAGGACAGATGGCCTTCACAGCCAGGCCCTGAGCATGGCTACTGCAGGGGATGAGACAGGCCATGGATCCTGGTCTCCAGCCCGAGTCGTTGTAGAGAGAGGGAAGAGCAGCTGCCTTATAATGGTGTAGTTACGGGCCGGCCCGGTGGCGCACTGCTACAGTGCGCCGCTTGAGAGCACAGCGGTGCTCCCGCTGAGGGTTCAGATCCCATGTGGAGACCAGTTCCCGCTCACTGGCTGAGCGAGGTGCGGACACAACACCAAGGGTTGCGATCCCGTTGCCGGTCCCGGTCCGGGCGCGACACTGAGGGTTGAGATCCGTTGCAGGTCACGAAAAAAGACAAAAAGGAAAAAAAAACAATAATAATAATGGTGTAGTTACCATTTTGCATGGTTAATAACCTCGTGTGGTTCAGACTTCTCAAGGAATTAAAGGGGATTCGGTGAGAAGCAACTGTCTTTTCTCCACCTGCTTTCCGTCCGTCGATTCCCCTCCTCAGCCAAAGACACCTTTCCTAGTGCACATGGACTGTCACCAGGAAAGGGTGACAAGAGCCCACACCCAGGGGCTTTCAGAAGTCTTCCTTCTGTTCATTCACGTGTGTGTCCTGGGGGGCGCAGGAAAGCATGATGGGAAAGGTATGGGCACTGGAGACAGTGGGTGACCCCAAGGCAGACCCCCCCACCTCTTGCCAGCCTTTCTTGTAATATAAGACCTCACAGAAGGTTGTAGGGACATAGAAAGTTGGTAACGCTGAGCAGAGTCACAGTGCACAGGGAGTTTACAACATGCGGGTCCTTGGCACAATCCACTTTTATTATTAGCTGTGTTGGGCATCATACAAGATGCAGTGAACAAAGAGAGACTCAGCCATGGTCCCTCTCCTGGGGCAGCACCGAGCCTGGTGAGGGAGACCGATCAGCAGATAACAGACAAGTTCCATCCCCATGGGGATCCCTGCTGTTACCTTTTTATAGCCACACCCACCTTCCCATCCCCCCACCTGGTCCCTGACCTGAAGCAAGCCTTAATTTATTCTCTGTCTATATAATTTTATAATTTCAGTGTTAGTAAATGGAATCACGTAGTATGTAACCTTTTGGGATTGACTTTTTTCATTCTGCATACTTTTTTCGAGATTCATCTGAACGCACGGAGTGATTGCATGCATCAATAGTTCACTTTTTTTTTTTTTTCCTTTTTGTCTTTTTTACTGACCGGTAACGGGATCGCAACCCTACATGGGATCCGAACCCTCAGACATGGGATCCGAACCCTCAGACATGGGATCCGAACCCTCAGACATGGGATCCGAACCCTCAGACATGGGATCCGAACCCTCAGACATGGGATCCGAACCCTCAGACATGGGATCCGAACCCTCAGACATGGGATCCGAACCCTCAGACATGGGATCCGAACCCTCAGACATGGGATCCGAACCCTCAGACATGGGATCCGAACCCTCAGACATGGGATCCGAACCCTCAGACATGGGATCCGAACCCTCAGCACATGGGATCCGAACCCTCAGCGGGAGCGCCACCACGCTCCCAAGCAGCGCACTCTCCAGTGCGCCACCGGGCCGGCCCCTATAGTTCACTTTTTTATTGTTGAGTAGTAAGTATTCCCTGATTTGGGTGGAGCAGCTTGTTTAACCATTCATCCAGTGAAGGATACCTGGGATGTTTCCAGGTTTGGCAGTTGAGGATTTATTTGACTTAAGTTCATAAGAGATAGTGGCCTGTACTTTTCTTATTTTGTATGGTCTCTGTCAGTTTGGTCAATGCTGGCCTCATAACTTGAGTTGGAAAGTGTTCTCTTCTCTTTTTTTTCTGGAAGAGATTGTGTAAAGTTGGTCTTAATTGTTCTTTAAATGGTTGATAGGATTCTCCAGTGAGACCATCTACATCTGGAGATTTCTGTATCTTTTTTTTTGTTGTTCTTGTTGAGTGGGGAGGTTGTAGTACAATTTCCCTGTGCATTTCATCAACCAACTTTTTTTTTTTTTTTTAATTATTGTTTTTTGGCAGCTGGCCAGTACAGGGATCAAACCCTGGACCTTGGTGTTATCAGCACTTCACTTTAACCAACTGAGCTAACTAGCCATCCTAGATCTGGAGATTTCTTTCTGGGAGTTTTGTATTTATGAGTTCAGGTTTTTTTAATGGTTATAGGACTACCCAGGCTGTCTATTTCATTGTGGTCGAGTTTAGTGGAATTAGCCCATTTAAACATTAGGTTTTCGAGGAATTAGCCCATTTCTATGAGAGTAAAGTTGTTTGTAATATTCCCTTGTTCTTTGAATGCCTGAAGGATCTGTAGTGATATCCCTTTTTCACTCCTGATATAGGTGACTTGTTTCTTTTCTATTTTTGTTAGTCTTGCTATAGAGGATTGTCAGTTTTATTGGAAATTTTTTTTTTTTTTTTTAAGATGACCAGTAAGGGGATCTTAACCCTTGACTTGGTGTTGTCAGCACCACGCTCTCCCAAGTGAGCTAACCGGCCATCCCTATATGGGATCTGAACCTGTGGCCTTGGTGTTATCAGCACCACACTCTCCCAAGTGAGCCACGGGCTGGCCCCAGTTTTATTGGAAATTTTTGAGGAATCAACTTTTTGTTTCATTCATTTTTTTTCCTCTATTTTCTTATTTTCAATTGTGCAATTTCATTGATTTGTGCTCTCATCTCTTAAATTTTCTTTCTTCTGCTTGCTTTTGGTTGGTTTTGCCCTTTTTCTCGTTTCATAGGAGCTTAGAATATGGATTTGAGATATTTCCTCTTTTCCTTTTTTTATTCACTTTTTTAATTTTGGCAGCTGGCTGGTATGGGGATCCGAACCCGTGACCTTGGTTTTATAAGGCTGTGCTCTAACCAACTGAGCTAAGTGGCCAGCCCCTGACATTTCCTCTTTTCTAATGTAGGCATTTAGCGCTATAAGTTTCCCCCTCAGCACTTCCTTAACTGCTTTTCACATATTTTTCCATGTTATATATTTTTTATTTCCTTTCAGACTTCCTTTTTGACTCATGGCTTATTTAGAAGTGTGTTGTTTAATTTCCAAGTGTTTAGAGATTTTCCTGTTGTCTTTGTTATTGATTTCTAGTTTGACCTCATTATGGTAAGAGAACATACTCTGCATGTTTTAGTTCTTTTAAGTTTAAGTGGGCTGGCTGGTTACTCAGTTGGTTCGAGCATGGTACTATAACACCAAAATCAAGGGTTAAGATCCCCATATCAGCCAGCTGCCAAAATAAATAAATAAACATAATTTGTTAAGGTTTAAGAGACCAGGATATGGTCTCTTTTGATGAATGTTCCATGGTTGCTTGGGAGGGGGGAAATATATATATATATTCTGCTGTTGAAGGGCGGAATGTTTCATTTATTTCAGTTAGATCCTATTGGTTGATTGTGTTGTTCAGATTTATATTATTGCTGATTATCTGTTTAGTAGTTTTAGCATTTGCTGAGGGAGTTGTTGAAGTACCCAGATATATTTATGGATTATCTGTTTCTCCTTTCAGCCTCATGCCTGAGGCTCTGTTGTTTGGTGCATACACATTAGTGGTTGTTATATTTCTTCCTGGTAAATCAATCCTTTTATCATTATGTAAAATCCCTCTTTGTCTCTAGTAATTTTAATTGATCTGAAGTCTACTTTATCTGAGGGTGTGCATGTGTGTGTGTGTGTGTGTGTGTGTATTGACACTCCTTTTTTTTAAGTTAGTTTGCATGATGTATCTTTTGTTTATCTTTTTGCTTTCAAGTTATGTTGTTGAATTTGAAGTGAGTTTCAAGATAGATATAAACAGCATATAATTGGGTTATTTTTCTTTTTTTAATTCACTCTTCCAGTCTTTGCCTTTTAATTGGCATATTTAGACCATTTACATGGAAAGTAATTATTGGTAGGCTAGGGCTTAAGGCTGCATTTGATTATTGTTTTGTTTGTTTCCTTTGTCTCCTGATCCTCCCTAGTCTTTTTCTTTCCTTACTGTGGGCTACTTAAACATTTTAGAATTTTGACTGATTTATACTTGTTTAAACATACCCCTTTGAACAGTTTTCTTAGTGGTTTCTCCTGAGTTTTACAAAATAAATGTGTCATGTACTGGTTTAGTTTTACCACTTTGAGTGAAATGTGGAAACTTCTATTTAGGTATCCTTACCCTCCCCACTTACTGTTGTCTTGAGTATCAGATGGTGTTATAATTTTTACTGGTCATCATTTGATTTAGAAAACTCATAAGGAGGATAATCTGTCATACATGCCCATATTTCTACTCTTCTGATTGTTTTTTCTTCCTTCCTTTTACTCCAAGATTCCTCCTTTCTGTTTATTTGAAGAACTCCCTCTAGGTATTCTTTAAGGACAGGTCTGCTAGCAGCAAATTTTTGTAGTTTTCCTTCATCTGAGAATCCCTTTCCCCTCTTCATTTTTTTTTTTGGCTTTTTTCGTGACCGGTAAGGGAATTGCAACCCTTGGCTTGGTGTCGCCCGCACCGCGCTCAGCCAGTGAGCACACCGGCCATTCCTATATAGGATCCGAACCCGTGGCGGGAACATCGCTGTGCTCCCAGCGCTGCACTCTCCCGAGTGCGCCACAGGGTCGGCCCTCCCCCCTTCATTTCTGATACAGAATTATCTTTGCCAGGTATAGAATTAAATTTATTTACATAATTTTAAAAAATTACATTTACTTCTAATTCAAGTTTTATTTGTAAAACTTCAAACATTACAAAAAAGAATGCATAATGTGTTTATTTATTTATTTTTGCAGCTGGCTGGTACAGGAATCCAAACCCACGACCTTGGGTTATGAGGCTGCGCTCTAATGAACTGATCTAACTGACCAGCCTTATAACGTATATTTAAAGAAACTAATACTTGCAAGCCCATAGCCCATTTGAGGAACCAGAACAAAACCAATGCCCCATAGCACTGTGAACACTTTATATAATCATTTCTTTCTCTCTAAAATAGTTGTTGCCACTTAAGCATGTGCTCCTAAATGTATTGTTTAGTTTTGCTTGATTTGAATTTTGTAAATGTGGCCTCAGTTAAAATGTTTGTTGAAAGAAGAATGGTTCAATAGTTGAATGTTCTCACAATGGAATTTAATATAGTGGGCAACGCAGGACCACGCGAAGCAATCTCTAAAAAGTAACATTGAGTTAAAAAGCAAGTCACAGAAGTCTACATGTAGTATTTTTGTGTGTGAGAGCATACAAATTTTTTCATTAAAATCTTTAAAACTTTTGAAGTGAAATATACATATGGAAAATTGTTACTAGTCATAAGAATCCAAATAATCACCCAATAATGCATTCTCATTATAAAGAAATTCAAACAACACATATAAAGCCGAAGTCCCCCAGGACCCTACCCAATTCATTTGCCTTTTACAGGGTCTTTTCCCAGACTGTCCCCTGCTCATTTTTGTCCATATGTGTGTACAGAAAGAATAAGTCTGTTTTGTTTCAGTGGGTTTTAATAGAATCTGTAGTCTGGAACTTGCCGTTCCCCCCCCCCCCCCCAGCAATATGTCTGGGAAAGCCTGTGTTTTTCCATCATTCATTTTCACGGTAGCGAATAAAGTATCTCATGATTCAGTCTCTGTAGTTGACTTCACGATCCCCTGCAGATGGACATTCAGGTTGTTTCCCACTTTTCCCCATTATAAACAAGTCTGTCATACGTTCCTTGTACATTTCATCCTGTGCGTATTGGTGTATTTCCCCAGGACAGCCCCGAAGACAAGGAGTCTCTGATTCTGTGCATTTTAAAATTTCACTAGGTCATCCCAAGTTGCTCCTGCAAAGACTCTGCCCAGTGATTCTTCCAGGAGCAGAACAGAGACTCCTTGTCCCACATCCCCATGCCTACACTCCTTATCTTACTCTTTTAAATTGTGGTCAGTTTTTAAAGAATTATTAGGGCCGGCCCGGTGGCGCACTGGATAGTGCGCCGCTTGGGAAGCGTGGCGGCGCTCCCGCCCGAGGGTTCGGATCCCACATACAGACCGGTTCCCGCTCACTGGCTGAGCGAGGTGCAGGGAGCAACACCGAGGGTTGCGATCCCGTTGCCGGTCCCTGGCCCGGTACGGGGACAACACTGAGGGTTGCGATCCGTTGCCCGACACGGAAAAAGACGAAAGACAAAAAAAAAAAAAAAAAAAGAAAGAAATGCCACTTTCCGTTCACAAGATTTTTGGCCATTTATGTATATTTCTTTTGTGAAATGCTTCTACTTGACTTTCTGTTGGGTGAGTTGTTTCTTGTAGATCTTAGGGGAGGTTAATATACTCCAACTATTAGTCTTTTGTCTATGCTATACGTTGCAAATATTTTCTCAACATCCCAACCTTGTTTAGGGATCTTTATTTGGAAGAACTTTTCTTTTGTTACTTATTGATTTTTAAATTTTATGGTGGAAAAGTTCAAACACACATAAAAATGGAGAGAAGTGTATACTGAGCGCTAGATGGTATCACCTGGTTGCAGCATTTTTAAATTAATTAATTTATTTTTAAAAGATGAGCAGTAAGGAGATCTTAACCCTTGATTTGGTGTTGTCAGCACCACGTTCTCCTAAGTGAGTTAACCGGCCATCCCTATATAGGGATCCAAACCCGTGGCTTTGGTGTTACCAGCATGACGCTCTCCCAAGTGAGCCTTGGGCTGGCCATAATTTATTTTTATTTTTATTTTTTTGGCAGCTGGCCTGTACAGGGATTTGAACCCTCCACCTTGGCGTTACAGTGTTACAAAGCTGTAGCATTTTCGATCTCATGGCCTGTCTTGTTTCATCTCCATCCCTCCACTCATGCCACCCCCATTAAATCAAAGTAACTCCCACGTATCAAAGCGTTTTATCCGCCAATATTTTAGAGCACATTTCTTAAAAAGGACTCTTCATTGGGAAACATAGTTATCATGCTAATATCGCAACCTGAAAATTATTGGCTGTTTCTTAGTAACACATACCTAGTCATTGTTCAATCTAATTATCTCATTATGTTTTTTTTTTTTTTTTTTTTTTTTTAACCAAGTGTTTGATCAGCATCTGAGTAAGGTCCACAGATTTCAATGGGTCAATACATACAAGTGAGTGTTTAAAATCTCTCTTACTCTTTAAGTTTTCCATCCATTCGTTTTCCCCCTTTTCCTTAGCAGTTCTTCTGTTGAGGAAACCTGGTCATTTGTCCCATAGAATTTATACAGTCTGGATTTTGCCGTTCTCACCCTCATGGGGTCACTTACCATGTGCATCTGTCCCCTGGGTTTCCTTTGAACTGGCTGGTAGGTCTGTCCCTGCACTGTCTAGTCCCATAGCCGTGAGCCACACATGCTATTAAGCGTTTGAAATGTGGCCACGATGAATAGGGACGTGCTGTGAGCTTAAATACACGCCAGATTTTGAAGACTTTGTACAGAAAAGAAAGTAAAATAGTTCATTGATAATTTTCTAATATTCACTCAATGTTGCAATAATACCTTGAGTACACTGGGTTACATAAAACAACATATTCCAGTTATTTCTACCTGTGTTTCCTTTTCAAATGTGGTTACCAGAAAATTTAAAATTGCACACGCAGTGTATGTTCGTGGCTTGAATTGTTTCCATTGGTTGTTGCCAACCAACGTAGATGTCAGACTGATGGGGAGGGGGGCATGTCATTTTAACTCATGATCAGACTTCATTTATCTCTGTGGTTTTTGCTTGTTGGTCTTGTTGAATTGGCCTTCCATACCCAAAGATTCAAACTTATTCTCTCCAGCATATCACATCATGAAATTCTGGTTTATATGTTGTTCTTATCTTTTTTTGTTGTTGTTGGCTGGCTGATACAGGGAATTGAACCCTGGACTTTGGTGCTGAGTACCATGCTCTACCCACTGAGCTAACCAGCCAGCCCTTGCTGTTTTCTTCTTGTATCGGATTTAGTAGGACTTCAGCTGGCAAGGGGGTAGCTCAGCTTATGCACAAGCCCCCCGAGGCCTCTTCCCTGACATGATGAGAGCCAGTGGTGTTGAAATGCTCCACGAGTGGTTGGAGAGTAGGATCCTCTCTGAGGCTCCTCGATGGGGTTGGGCAGCTGGAACGTTCTAACAGCGCGTCTCCCACAGGGATGATTCTCTCAATGACTGCCGGATCGTTTTCGTGGACGAAGTCTTCAAGATCGAGCGCCCAGGCGAAGGGAGCCCCATGGTGGAAAACCCAACGAGACGTGAGTCCCAGATCCCCGCCACTGTGTCTTCCACGCTGGGCATGGGGCGGGGGACTCCTTTTCCATGTCAGTCCCCTGGAGCTGACCCTGCCCTCCGTGTCACATCCAGGGAAGAGCGGGCCCTCCTGCAAGCACTGCAAAGACGACGTGAACAAACTCTGTCGGGTCTGCGCCTGCCACCTGTGCGGGGGCCGGCAGGATCCCGACAAGCAGCTCATGTGCGATGAGTGTGACATGGCCTTCCACATATACTGCCTCTGCCCGCCCCTCAGCAGCGTGCCAAGCGAGGCTGAGTGGTGAGTGGACGTTGTGCCTGCCGTAGAGGCGGCTCAGGTGGGACACGGAGGCTGGGGGCACCACGAGGTGGCCTCATGTTGTTGGTCACCCAGTAAACCCGGGGGAGGCAATAATGAAGAGCAGACAAAGGAGCCGTCCCGTGTCCCAAGGGAGGGCCCAGGCCTCAGGACCTGGGACACAGAGTGCTGGGCCTTGCAGGCCCTGCAAAAGCAGGACCCTTAGCCACATGTTCCTGGCGCTCCTCGTGGTCACTGCGGACGTGGCTGAGAGGCTGTGACGCTGGGCTCTAATGACACTGTGTGTTAGGTGGAGTTACTCCTCCCCAGGACTCAGTGCTGTCCTCACCCCTCCCCCACCCGGCGGAGATAGGGACACTGAGTGCACAGCAGGGAGGAGGCACCCGTGGAGTTTCCCCATGTCTTTCCCATGTCACAGTTGGGCGTGCTGTCACTGTTGGGAATAGCCATGGGGATGTAAGCAGGAGAAGGACAAGAGAAGGCCCAATGGAATGTTCCACGATGATGGGGATGTTCTGGTCGTGCACAGCTGCTGAGCGCTCAGACGTGGAGAACGTGGCTGAGGAGCTGGATTTCTGATTTATTTAATTTGAGTGAATTTAGATTCAGATGGCCCCTGTTTTGGGCAGTGCAGCACGATAGCGATACTGGGAGGAAACAGCTACGTACACACAGTCTGGGCGAAATGGCATGTGTCAGCTGAGCTGGTCATCTGCCAGGGTGTCCTGCTGCAGGTGACACCCCTGTCCTCACAGGTACTGCCCCGAGTGTCGGAATGACAC
The DNA here is from genome assembly GCF_000696425.1 of Galeopterus variegatus. Classification (NCBI taxonomy): domain Eukaryota; kingdom Metazoa; phylum Chordata; class Mammalia; order Dermoptera; family Cynocephalidae; genus Galeopterus; species Galeopterus variegatus. The sequence goes on from NW_007730631.1 coordinate 136,082, forward strand.
CAGCGAGGTGGTGCTGGCAGGAGAGAAGCTAAAAGAGAGTAAGAAGAAGGCTAAGATGGCATCCGCCACGTCATCCTCACGGCGGGACTGGGGCAAGGTGAGGCAGGTCCCTCCTGCCCTGTGACACCATGGCCCTGCTCCCTTCCCGTGAGCGCTCACACCGCTGACCCTTTCTGTTTCTGTGGCGGACAGGGCATGGCGTGCGTGGGGCGCACGAAGGAGTGCACCATCGTCCCATCCAATCACTACGGACCCATCCCGGGCATCCCCGTGGGCACCATGTGGCGGTTCAGAGTTCAGGTACCTGCAAGGGCTTTGTGGACACGGGCTGGGCTTCCAGAAGCCCCTCCATGGGGCCGTGTCAGCTCATCCTGCTTTCATTGGGCGATTTCTTCTGGTCATGGTAGTTACAGGGTCCTAATGGCACCTCGACTGGTGTGCCCACTACAGGATGGCTTTTACCATAGCCTCATTGTAAACCCGATCCCACCAGACGCCTGTCGCTCCCATTTCCCAGATGCAGAAGTGAAGCGTCCAAGGGCACAGCAACGCCACCCACGAGCACGTGGCAGTGCTGGAGCTCCAGACAGCTCTTCTCTTGGTGCGGCTCAGCCTTGGCTGTCTGGGGGGGGGACAAAGTGATCGTAATAAGGCAACTAGCAGGCCAGACGGCATCGGGTGTAACTGGCAGGCGCTTGGTTCTGTGGTGGGGAGGGAGAAGGCGGGTAGAGCTCTTCTGTAGCAGTCCTGGCAGAAGGTGCCACTTATTTTTTGGTGGTATTTGCAGGTCAGCGAGTCAGGTGTTCACCGGCCTCACGTGGCGGGCATCCACGGCCGGAGCAACGACGGGGCCTACTCCCTGGTCCTGGCCGGGGGCTATGAGGACGATGTGGTGAGTGTGTGTGTATTGGGGGGGGGGGAATTGCTTTATTTTTTAAAATTGTGGTAAAATATATATAACACAAAAGTTACCACCATTGCCATTTTTAAGTGCACAGCTCAGTGGCATTAAGCACATTTGCATGGCTGTGCAGCCATCACCACTGTGATCTCCAGAACTTTCTCATCTTCCCAAACTGAAACTCTGTCCCCACGAAACACTCACTCCCCATCCCCCTCCCCAGCCCCTGGCACCCCCCATTCTACTTTCTGTCTCTGTGGATCTGACGATTCTAGGGACCTCCTGTGAGTGGAATCACACAGTGTTTGTCGCTGTGTGACTGGCTTATTTCACTGAGCACAGTGTCCTCAAGGTTCATCCACGTGGTAGCGCATGTCAGAATTTCCTTCCTTCTTAAGGCTGAATCATATTCCATTGTATGGATGGACCATGTTGTGTTTATCTGTCCATCCTTTAATGGACACTTGGGTTGTTTCCACCTTTTGGCTGTTGTGAGTAATGCTGCTATGAAATGGGTGTGCAAATCTCTCTTCAACACCCTGCTTTCAATTCCTTTGGGTACACACTCAGCAGTGGAATCGCTGGATCATATAGCAATTCTGTGCTACTTTCCTAAGGAGCCACCAGCCTGTTTCCCAAAGCGACTGCACTGTGTTATGTGCCCACCAGCAGTGCACAAGGCTCCCATTTCTCACATCCTCACCAACGCTTATTTTCTGTTTCATTGGCACTGGCCATCCCAGTGGGTGCGTAGGGCTTTGTTTTCAGTGGAGTCTCTCCTGCTCTGTGCAGGGGGTTCACCCAACCCTTGTTATCTGTTTCAGGACCATGGGAATTTTTTCACATACACAGGTAGTGGTGGTCGAGATCTCTCTGGCAACAAGCGGACTGCAGAACAGTCTTGTGATCAGAAACTCACCAACACCAACAGGTTCGTGGCAAACAGCTTTCTTGTCTTTGCGGATGCACTTTCGACATGTCCTTAGTTCTGTTTGGGGCATCTTGTCCGGCAGGTGAGATTCCCATTAAATGTGGGGTAGAATGTAGAGACACTGGACACTAGTTTCTTCCCTTCTCCGTTTGCTAAAGACCTATGAGTCATTTATACAGATTAAACCAAATTTTTTTTGTAAAAGGCCAGATAATATTTTCAGCTTGGTGGGCCACACAGTCTATTGTGACTATTCACCTCTGCTGTCATAATGCAAAAGTAGCCATAGACCATAGGTAAACGAGCATGGCTGTGTTCCAATAAAACTTTATTTGTAAATCCAGGCAGTGGGCCGGAGTTTGCTCACCCCTGACTGTAGGATGGGAAAGGACTTTTTCAGCCTAAAAAGCATCATAAAGCCCAAAGGAAAAGACTGAGAGATTTGATCTAAATATTGTAAGTTGTATCAGTAAATCCTATATAGGAAATTAAAAGGCAGATGACTATTTAGGAGGAAAGTTTGCAACATGATACATGGTGGCTACGTCTTTATTACATAAAGAGCTTTTGTAAATAAATAAGAAAAGCTAATAGGAAAAAACGCAAAGGACATGCAAATAATCCACAGAAGATATGCAAATAGCCAGTGACCATGATAAATTGTGCAGTTTTAGTAATCAAATATAAATTGGAGCAATGGTGAGATACTAATTATTTCCCTGTAAAATTGGCCAGAAAATTCAGAAGTGTTGAGAAATGCCAGGCATGAGCCTAGTATCCTACTCTTGGTAGAGACACAAATTGGTGCCATCATTCTGGAAACCTCTTTCCCTGTGTATATGAAGATCCTTTAAGTGTTTTTACTGATAACCCTACAATTTCACTTTGAAAAATGTGTTTATAAACAATGGGGAGGTGAAAATTTTATGTGCAGTAATATTTGTTTTTCCATTACTTGAACAGCAAAATAATGCTTACTAGGTATCCAAAAACCAGAAGGGTTAATTGGACATTTATTTGTCCAGTGGAATATTTTAATTTCAGTAGCTGCGAAAAATCTTGTTTTCAGAAAATATCTTTTTTTTTTTTTTTTTGTCTTTTTTCCGTGTCCGGCAACGGATCGCAACCCTCAGTGTTGCCCCCGTACCGGACCGGGGACCGGCAACGGGATTGCAAGCCTCGGTGTTGCTCCCGCGCCTCGCTCAGCCAGTGAGCGGGAGCCGGTCTGTATGTGGGATCCGAACCCTCGGACGGGAGCGCCGCCGCGCTTCCCAAGCGGCGCACTATCCACTGCGCCACCGGGCCGGCCCTTCAGAAAATATCTTTAAGGATGGGGAGAACTGTACATTTATCACATTATGTGATAAAATTTGGACAGGAAATTCTCTGAAACCCAGTTTTTTTAAAACCAGTGCTGGTGGTCTGCAGAGAGCAGTCCTGTGGCTGTTTTATTCTTTCAAACCCAGTGGAAGTCGCATCTTATATCAGAGTGGCGAGTCTGACCTCTATGCCCAGACGTCTCCTTCCGGGGAGGCCTTTGACGGGACAGATAACAAAGTGCCACAAACCGAGTGACTTAAAACAACAGACATTTATCCTCTCCCAGTTCTGGAGGCCGCAGGTCTGAGATCCAGGTGTGGCAGGGTCATGCTCCCTCTGGAGGCTTCAGGGGAGGCTCTTTCCTGTCTCTTCGAGCTTCTGGAGGTGGCCTGTGACCTTAGCATTTCTCGGCTTGTGGCCGCCTCCCTCCCACGTCTGCCTCTGTCTTCACTTGGCATCCTTGCCTCTGTGTTCCCTTCTTATAAGGACATCAGTTATTGGATTTAGGGTCTCCTGAGTCCAGTATGACCTTATCTGAACTTGATTACATCTGCAAAGACCCTATTTCCAAAGAAGGCCACTTTCACAGGTGCCAGGGCTTGGGCATATCTCTTGGGGGGACGCATTCCAGCCTATCCCAGCTTGTAACAGGTGGGGTCCCGACTCTACCCACAGGGCATTGGCTCTCAACTGCAGTGCCCCCATCAACGACCAAGAAGGGGCCGAGGCCAAGGACTGGCGGTCGGGGAAGCCGGTCAGGGTGGTGCGCAACGTCAAGGGCGGCAAACACAGCAAATACGCCCCTGCCGAAGGCAACCGCTACGACGGCATTTACAAGGTAAGCTGCGCTTGCGATGGGCCTCCCTGACCCCTCCCCGGCCGAAGGCTGCCCTGCCTGGGCTGCTTCAAATTCGAGATGTGACTGATGTTGGCTCCCGCTCCCCACAGGTCGTGAAGTACTGGCCCGAGAAGGGGAAGTCCGGCTTTCTCGTGTGGCGCTACCTTCTGCGACGGGACGATGACGAGCCAGGCCCCTGGACAAGGGAAGGGAAGGACCGGATCAAGAGACTGGGACTGACCATGCAGGTGCGTCCAGGCTGGGGCCCGCTGCGGGGACAGATGGCAGGCAACAAGACCAGCTCTGGACTCCCAGGGTGGCTCAGGTGCTGCACACCTTGGTGCCACATGTCCCACTTTGAGCCTGTCTCTTCCTTGAAGGTCACCGTGGATCAGTGCAGGAGCCAGCTCCGGGGCTGCTGAGCTCGCAGGCATGAACACAGCATCACTTAGTGACTGCTCAGGCAGGCACCTGCCTTCTGGGCCTGATGCTTCCACGGGTTTATCTCTCTTCCAGGGTGATTTCCAGGCTCCCAGCTGGTCGCACCTCCCTGGCAGTAGATTATAAATGCTTTAGCCAGTGCGTGTTCCAATACACAGATCACGTTTGCCTTTAGAGCCAGACTTGCCTATTATAGTTGTGTTAGGAGAGGCGTTTGCCCCGAGTCAGCCTGGAATCTATTCTTTTCTTTGTTTTTGCTGGTCTTTCCTCTGATTATCACCTCTTACCCCTCAAAACAAAACAAAAGAAAAACAGAAACAAAACAAAACCAGATGGAGAGAGAAGGATGAATAGTCTCCCTAAGTAATCACATACCTGTTCCCAGCAGTGGATCTTCTGAGCGTTTATTCAGTGCCACATACAGCTTTCTGGAACTATAATTATGGTGTTTTCTGTTCATTATGGTGAGTTGCTTTACAGCAGATAAATCACTGTGAGACTATTTAAGGAATCTTAATTGCTATTGAGAATGTGATAGTGCCTACCCCCTGGGGGGTCACCAAGGCTTGTCTTTTGAACGTGTTCCTGCAATGGGGAATTTCAGAAATGCAGGGACTGGGGGTGGAGAATGTCAACTTCAGGTGGGGGTAGGAATTTTTTTTCTTTTTTGGCAGCTGGCCAGTAAGGGAGACCCAAACCCTTGACCTTGGTGTTATAACACCTCGCTCTAGCCAACTGAGCTAACTGGCCAGGCCCTGGGATAGGATTTTTATTTTTGACATTAGTCTTCATTGCAATTGAAGGTCGTTGAAGACTTCTCGGTGGAAGACTGGAGAGTTAGATGTGACTATAGGTGCCTTAGAGATTTCTTGACATTCAAATAATGCCTGTTGGCACCTGGAGGAGTCCAGGGTTCATCACAATCAGAGTCTGGCAAACTAAGGCCCTTGAGGTAGTTGTTTGTAAAAGAAGCTTTATTGGGAGCAAGTCACACTCAGTCATTTAAGTGTTCTGGGCCTGCTTTTACACAACAGCAGCCGAGCGATTGCAGCCCACAAAGCTGCAAATATCCACTGTCTGGCCCCTTGCAGAGTGTGCCTACCCTCATCTAAATCATAAAGATAAAGATAAGATATCAGGTGCTGGATACGGTGCTGAGCCCTTCGTCAGCTAGCTCATTTAATGCTTATGTGGACCCTGCCGGGGGGAGGTGCTGTCATCCCCGCGTACACATTGTGATTAGACAGGATTAGCTATTGCCAAGGCTTGTGAGTTAAGGAAGTGTTGAGTCCACCGTGGTCTTCTGCGGGGATCAAGGATCAGGCGCTTTTGGAGACCTAGACCTGGTGAGGGGCGTGGGAACAAAGCGTGTGGCAGGAAGACGGGCTGTGCGGGGCCCAAAGCCTCTCTCACGGCCCATCCACTCCCTCTTGTAGTATCCAGAAGGCTATTTGGAAGCCCTGGCCAACCGAGAGAAGGAAAAGGAGAACCACAGGAAAGAGGAGCAGGAGGAGGAGGGCTTCACGTCTCCCAGGAAGGGCAAGGGCAAGTGGAAGCGGAAGTTGGCAGGTGGGTGTCTCCACGGGTGGCCCTGTCCACAGTGCGTGTGACCTGCCCCGGCTCCCCTCACTGCTCTGCTCTCCCCCAGGAGGTGGCCAGAGCAGGGCTGGGTCCCCGCACCGGACCCCCAAGAAAACCAAGGTGGAGCCCTACAGCCTCACGGCCCAGCAGAACAGCCTCATCAAAGAGGACAAGAGCAACGCCAAGCTGTGGCGCGAGATCCTGAACTCGCTCAAGGATGGGCCGGTGAGCGCAGCCGGCGGCAGGGGCTGCCTTCCCCGCACGCTTCTCATTGTGATCACATACACGTCACGTGAAACCTGCTGTCTTAACAGCATTCAAGTGCACAGCTCAGCGGCATTGAGCACATGCACATGGCTGTGCAGCCATCACCACCGTCATCTCCAGAACTTTCTCATCTTCCCAAACTGAAACTCTGTCCCCATGAAACACTCACTCCCCATCCTCCTCCCCAGCCCCTGGCACCCCCCATTCTACTTTCTGTCTCTGTGGATCTGATGACCTAGGGACCTCCTATGAGTGGAGTCACACAGTATTTGTCCCTGTGTGACTGGCTTATGTCACTGAGCACAATGCCCTTATGGTTCATCCACGTTGCAGCACGTGTCAGGATTCCCTTCATTTTTAAGGCTGAGTCACGCTCCGCAGTGTGGACGGGCCACGTTGTGTTTGCTCATTCATCTGTGGATGGACACTTGGGCTGCTTCCACCTTCTGGCTGTTGTGAATCGTGCTGCTGTGAACACGGTGTGCTCATGTCTGCACGTCCCTGCTCTTGGTTCCCTAGGGTAGATACCTAGGACTGGAATGGTTGGATCATGTGGGAATTCTTTGTTTAGCTTTTTGAGGAACCACCAAACCAGGGGTATCTCTTTTTGATCCTCTTGCCCTTAGTGAGGTGAGTGATGAGGATGAGTCACTGCAGGTGAGTGGCTTGTTCTCTGGCCACTGACCCCACCTGGTGGACACTGGCTTTCCTTGGCTATCAAACTCAAACCCTAGCCCCTCCCTGTGGCCCCGAGCCGATCTGCTTGTTACTTCTGGTGCTGTCTCCTTCTGGAATCATCTGCCTAGTCATTCCTTCTCAGGGCCTTTGATGTTGTGGTTCCCTCTGCCTGGAGCACCCTACTTTACCCTCCTGGCTCAGTTTCTTCCTCCCATAGGAGTCTTCTGGGGCTGCTGTAACAAATTACCACAAGCCTAGTGGCTCAAAACAATAAATTTATTCTCTCACGGTTCTGGAGGTCTGAAATGAGCCTTCAGGGGCTAAAGTCAAGGCGTAGGCAGGGCTGGCTCCTCCTGGAGGCTCCAGGGGAGGACCCATGTCCTCCTTTCACAGCTTCTAGAGGCACCCGCAGCCCTCAGCGTGTGGCCTGTGGCCCCTTTTACCATCTGCAAAGCCAGTAGCGCATCATATTCCAGTCTCTCTCTGCCTTTGACCCTCCTGCCTCCCTTTTATCAGGACCCTGTGAGGACACTGGACCCCTGGGTTATTCAGGATCACCTCCCATCTCACAATCTTTTAACTCCATTCCATCTGCAACATCCATCTTGCCACAGATGGTGGCATGTTTGCAGGTACCAGGATTTGGCGTGGACATCTTGGGGGTCCCTGTCTAGCCTCCCACATTTACTTCAGGTGTCAGTTTGGGGGTCCTCCATAGAACTTTCTCTGCCCTCCTGTGTTCCTGGGCAGCCCCTCCCTGACTCCTTGCCCTGGCCCTGCTAGGACATTTCCATCTTGTGCATTGTTGGTCTCCACATGGCTCCCAGCAGGGAGAAGGTTTCTTCTGTCTTGTTCATTCTGGAGCCTGAGTGGCCCGCAGTGGGTGCCCAGCACCTATTTATTGAATGAGTCAAAACCCATGCCTTAAGGGATCCTCTTTTTCTTTTGGAGTCTGGCTGGTATGGGGATCTGAACCCTTGATTTTGGTGTTATCAGCACCAAGCTCTAACCAGCTGAGCTCACTGGCTAGCCCAGGATCCTCTCTTAAAACCCTATCTTGATGCTGAAGCTCGGGGTGTCCTTGCTGCCACCAGCTGGTCACATCTGGGTCCTGCTCAGCACTGGCAATACCAGAGACCCTGGGCCAGCTCTGCGCGGTGGCCTCCCACCCTTGGGCAAAGCCTGCACATCTCTGGGACTCTCTTCCCATCTTAAAATGAGGTTCATCACTGTTTCTACCCCTGGGGTAGAGTCTATGGAGATGGGAATGGAGGGCACGTGGCTGAGTGTAGCAAGGGGGCGCCGTGGCCCTGGTGCCCGCATCTCTGCGGTCTCATGGCCCGTTCCTGTTGTTTCAGAAGTTCCTGAGTAACGTGGAGGAAACATTCCAGTGTATCTGCTGCCAAGAGCTGGTGTTCCGGCCCGTCACAACTGTGTGCCAGCACAACGTGTGCAAGGTAAGTGGGCTGCGCGGGCTGGGCGGAAGGTTCTAGAAGGACGGACTGCCCTCTCGCTCCCACACACCTTCCACTGCTGACCTGGACTCACTCGCTTTTGCTTCTGTTCATTTGGTGGCCCTTATCATCTGCTGTTCGGTGGCCTTGGTTACAATAGCCACCAGTCGTTATCATGATCTCAAGTCACTTTCTATTGAACACCGTCCTGTGCCTCGCCCTGGCCAGCTGTGCCCCTCCCGGCTCGCCCCTGTCACCTCCATGACCTCCAAGCACATGGCCTTTCCATGGGCCATCGCCTGCCTCCCTCAGGATCTGTTCACTGGCTTTCCCCTCTAGCTGGAACATTCTCTCCCCAGCCTTATTTATGGCTGAGGGTCCAGGGCAGAAGAGAATGGGCTGCAGTCCTGGCCCCAGGTCTGGATAAGGAGGCGTGAGAGTCAGGAAGGAAGGCTTCCTGGAGGAGGTAGTGTTAACCTGACAGCTGATAGGGCCTGGGGGAGCAGCATCACAGGTACAGGGAAAGTCCCGTGCAGAAGCCTTGCCAGGCAGACACGTCAGAGCAGTGGGGGCCGAGGAGGTGGGCTTTAGATCCAGGCCTGTGATCAGAGTCTCAGGAGGGAAACAGTGATCTGAATTGATGTTTTTCAAGAGGGATTGGAAGGACCTGAGATGGGGGTAGGCCAGGGACGCCCCCCACAAAACTGTGGACGTGTGGGGCTGGGTCATCCTCTGTGGCGGGGCCATCCTGGGCACTGCAGAGGGTTGGGCGCACACCCCCCGCCACCAGTCGTGAAAGCCGCAAACGTCCCTGCACATTGCTGTTTCCTCTGGGGGCAGAACCTTCCAGCTGGGATGTGCTGGTCTGGGTGGATGGCTTCTTTGCAGTGACCTCTGGCCACAACTGGTCATTCTAGACAGATGGTTGTGGAAGGTTCTGTCCCCATCCCCAACATTCCATGGTCTCTGAGCTTCTGTGATTTCGCTTTCAATCTGGCCTGCTTCTTGGTCTTGGGGCCATACCCTCTGGGTCTAGTACCACCTCCCCAACCCCATACAACCTTTCAGAGCAGGAGAGGGGTCAGGGAACATCAGAAGTTTGACATTCTGGGTCAGGCCCTATGCATTTCTGCCCTCCGGCCACACCCACCACGACTGTGGCCTGAGTCCCTTCAGCTGTGTGGGCTGCTCTGTCCTGCTCATTAGGCATTGGTGAGAGATGCCCCATGCTCACCCTGCATGTTCTGGGAGGTCCCAGGCTTGGCAGGAGGGGGTGAAGGGTCATGTGTCTTTGGGATCAGCAGCTCCAGTTTGACCCCTGACTCTGCACTTCCCAGCCTGCAACCTTGGGAAGCCACCTAACCCTGCAGAGCCTTAGTTGCCTGTGGCAAGAAGGGGCCTAGCAACTCCTGCCTGGCCAGCTGTCTGTAGGTTGTGACTCAGCCTCTGACAGGAAGGAGGTGTCCCTAGGTCAGCTCAAGTGGGCCCAGCTGCATGTGGGAGCTGGGAAAAGGATGGGCCTGAGAAGCCCTGTGAGGCCAGAAAGGACTGCTGGGGTTTTGGGGACCAGCCGTCATGTCTGCCTGGGTGTTGAGGCTTCCAGAAATGCCAGGGGTATGAAGGGAGAGGCCAGCTTGCATCATTGTATGTCTCTGCTGTCCGTCCTTGCTCAGGAAGCTCAGCATCTGAGGGGCCATGGGCAATTGGATTTGACTCTCCACCCTGATTTTCCTTATATCTTGTTTAGAAAAATTTTTTATTGTAAAATATGTATAACATAAGATTTGTCATCTTAACCATTTTTCAATTGCTTTTTTTTTTTTTTCTTTGGTGGCTGGCCTTTATGGGGACCCAAACCGCATTGACCTTGGTGTCATCAGCACCATGCTCTAATCAAGTGAGCTAGCCAGCCAGCCTTAACTGGGTTTAAGTGCACAGCTCAGCAGCATTAAGTACACTGACGCTGTTGTGCAACCATCACCACCATCATCTCCAGAACTTTCTCATCTTCCCAAACTGAAGCTCTGTCCCCATTAAACACTTACTCCCATCCCCCTCCCCAGCCCCTGGCACCCCCCATTCCACTTTCTGTCTCTGTGGATCTGACGATTCTAGGGACCTCCTATGAGTGGAATCACACAGTGTTTGTCCTTATGTGTCTGGCATCTTTCACTGAGCACAATGTCCTCAAGGTCCATCCATGTTGTGGCACGTGTCAGGATTCCCTTCCTTTTCATTCCTTGGTCATAGTCCATTGTGTGGATAGACCACATTGTGTTGATCCATCTGTCTCTTGATGGACACTTGGGTTGTTCCCAGTCTGAGGCTGGTGTGAATCGTGCTATCATCTAGAGCCTGATTTTTTTTTTTTTTTTTTTTTAAAGATGACCGGTAAGGGGATCTCAACCCTTGACTTGGTGTTGTCAGCACCACGCTCAGCCAGTGAGCAAACCGGCCATCCCTATATGGGATCCGAACCCGGGGCCTTGGTGTTATCAGCACCGCACTCTCCTGAGTGAGCCACGGGCTGGCCCTCCAGAGCCTGATTTTGACCATGGACCTGAATCTTGGTAGTTATTTCTGCTCAACTCAACGTTTTGTCTCTGGAATCAAGACTTGTCTTTTAAAAAGAATTTAGGAGTTTTTTTTTTTTTTTTTGTCCTTTTCCGTGTCCGGCAACAGATCGCAACCCTCAGTGTCGCCCCCGTACCGGACCGGGACCGGCAACGGGATTGCAACCCTCGGTGCTGCTCCCGCGCCTCGCTCAGCCAGTGAGCGGGAACCGGTCTGTATGTGGGATCCGAACCCTCGGCGGGAGTGCCGCCGTGCTTCCCAAGCGACGCACCATTGCAGTGCGCCACCAGGCCGGCCCAGAATTTAGGAGTTTTTACAAATAGGAAACAAAAGCAGCAGCTGGAATGGGCGGTTGGATGTGCTGAGGCCCCTCCCCTGGGTTGACATTTGCTCCCTTACCCCGGTGCCAGATGACATCCTTCAGGTGTGTGCACCTGTGCAGCTGCCTGCATACCTCTGTGCGTTGTCTCATTCCTCCTGGAGTGTGGCCAGGCAGGTGGTTTCTTCTCTGTTTGTCTGATTGGGAAGTGGAACCTTACCAGGACCCATCAGACCCCAGGCCTCGCATCTATGTCCACCTGGGTCTTCCCCACGCATGGCTTGGTTGGAACCCAGAAGTGTGGCTCAGACTTCCTTTCTTCCTTCCTCTCCCTCCCTCCTTCCCTCCTTTCTTCCCTGTTTTCTGCTCGTTGACATATATTTTATGAGCATCTACTATGTGCTGGGCACGATGCTATGTGTTGGGAGGATCAATAAGACACACCCCTGGATCTCAGGGTGTCTGGCTTGTCACACATGAGGACATTAGTCAACAAGACAAGCACAGAAGGTGGAAGGGGCTGTTACAGAGGAAAACAGGGCAAGTTGATAGGACTGGCCAGGGAGGGGCTACTTCTGTTATTCCAGGTGCATCAGGGAAGACCGCTTTGATTTGGTGTCTTGAGCCAAGGCATAAGTGACAAGACAGCCTAAGGACAAACCTGTTGGGTGGTGTGACCTGCATATGCAAAGGCCTGGAGGCTGGATGAGCTTGGAGTCTTTGAGGGGCCCTGGGGAGGCCAGGCTGGCGATGGGCAGCAAGTGGTAGAAAGTGAAACTGAGGGTTGGGAGGGACCTCTGGACCTTATGAGAAGATAGTAACTGCCCTTGATTCTGTCCCTGGGGAGAGTACCCCTCCCCTATAGCAAAGGTGTAGCAACCCCGGATGGTGTGGGCGGTGTATCTCACCCGCCCACTCTGTCTTGCAGGATTGCTTGGACCGATCCTTCCGGGCTGAGGTATTCAGCTGCCCGGCCTGTCGCTACGACCTAGGCCGGAGCTATGCCATGCACGTGAACCAGCCGCTGCAGAACGTCCTCAACCAGCTCTTCCCTGGCTACGGCAACGGCCGGTGATCCCCAAGCACTTCTGAGCAGGCAATTTTCTTAAAGCGCATTGGCAGGGTCTTTCTTTGGCCCTTATATTGTTTTTAGTAGGCTTAACTTAAACATGTAGTTTTCCCTCCATTCCCTAAAAAGGCTTGTCTTCCCTTTTTTTTTTTTTTTTTTTTAATCTATACATTTTCAGGAATTTATGTATTCTGGCTGAAAGTTGGACTTCTCAGTGTTTTATTTAGTTTTTTAAAAATATAAAGCCTGCAGTGTATCAGCGAAAAGCATTTTTTTTGAACATGGAATTAGCAACTACGTGGCTTGAAGGCTGCTTTTATGTTCCTCGTGTCAAGTTCTCAGAAATTCCCGCCACCGACTAATAAGAAGGCGTCTGGCTGCCTAGGACAATTTTTCCAAGCTTTGAGGGTTTGGCTCCCAAGGTCAAAGCAAGTGCATCTTCCAGAAGGCATTTTTATGGTATAAAATCCAGCACGATGGTTCCAGCAGTGGTCCTGGACGTGGCGTGGCGTGGCCCAGCCGTCCCTCAAGAAGCTGTTGAGAGAGGAAGAAATTTCTCTTGGCCTGGTTTAAACTCTCACCTCAAAGCCATCCCACATCAGGCTGCTTTGGTGTCCAAGATCCCCAATGTGAGCAGAGTTGGGGCCCTACAGAAACTACCTCGGCTGGACTGTCCGTGGGGCCGGGCGTGTGGCCCGACACTGCCCACGGAAGCAAGCACTCAAAGCCATGTTCAAGTGCCTTTAGTTGTTCCTTTCTTTCTAAAGACGGGGCGGGACTCGTTTTTTAGCACTGAATTGTTGAAATTGCCAACCAGATTCTAAAAACTGTGGTCATCCAGTTCTTCCTGGTGCTGGGTGGATGTTTGGGAATGGTTTGAGTTTTAGCGATCATTTAAATCCAGTTTATTAACTCAGATGTTGAGAATTTGAAGAGGGAATTTTTTTTTGAACGAACACTTTTTCTAAATGAAATTTTTTTTGTAGTTACTGTATATGTACCAAGAAAGATATAACTTAGGGTTTGGTTGTGTTTTTTGTTTTTTGGGGGGTTTTTTTGTATTTTTTGGAATGGTTTATTAATTTTTCTAACTTTACCAAAGTTTGCAGCTTATACCTCAATAGAACAGGGATATTTTACATCACAACTACAGACAAACTGGAGCAATATTGTTTTTAAAGGTTTTTTTTGTACCCTCCTCATTGTTAGATTGTTAATGTATTAGGGAAGAAACAACAAAATCCTACGTAGGCTTTTTTTAAAGTTCGATATTCTTTGCCCGGATTTTAGATTCTCAGAATAAATGTTTTTCACAGATACATTTGATTGTGGCTTCCTGTTTGCAAACTGCTTTGTAGTTCTCCTTGCACTTTAGTACCTATTATTTAATTTTTCTATTCAAAAAACCCCAGAGGAAAGGCTAGGCAGGTAGCATCATCCCCACTTTACAGATGAGAAAACTGAGACCTTAGAAGATCAGTGATGTGCTGAGGTTCTAACTGCAGCTTAGGTGTTGGGATGTTATTTGCACAGTTTTGAGCAGGGGTCAGCAAACTACAGTCGTGGGGCCAAACCCAGCCCACTGCCTGTTTTTGTAAATAAAGTTTTATTGACACACAACCACACCCATTTCTTTATGTGTTGTGTATGGCAGCTTTTACACTACAACCAGCAGGCCCACAAAGCTGAAAATACTTAACCATTTAGCCCTTGAAAGGTTTGCTGGCCCCTGCTGTACAGCAACACAGGCTGGTAGAATATTCTGCCATGTTCTGTCTGCACTGTCCATGTGGCTAGCCACTACTGTATCAGACAGCAGCACAGGTTTATAAAGGATGGGATGGATAATGTCTAGAGGAAAACCATCAGCTCTCAGGAAGAGCAAAACCTAGGACATTCCTCAGTGGAAATCAGTGAAAGTAGGGACCACATGTTCCTGACCTGTCAGAATCCGCGAGTCATGCTTCATGGGCAAGAGAACTGCACTTGGGCCATCCTGTCCCTACTGATTTGGGGCCTGCCTTCTCCTTTGATTCTGCACCAGGCAGACATCAAAGTCGGAGAGGGGTTAGTCTCCAGCAGAGCTATGGGGGACCAGCACACATTATATGCTTTGTGGTGTGGAACCACGGTCACTTTCCCACGAAGGTGGGTGGCACCATCCCCATGTACAGTTGAAAAAACAGGTTATGAGGGCCACCCACCAGGAGACCAGCTCTGCCTCAGGTGGGTGTTGTCACCAACCAGATTTGTTAATGAAGGAGTCGCTTAACCCTGGAGGGGGAGGCTCTGAGAGTGTGGACCTGTGGAAAATTTTGGCACCCCTGGGCTGCGGGGACTGACACCCCGAAATGCTATTTTGAGCAGAGGTGAGAAGCTAGGGATGATACATTAAAAAAAAAAAAATCACTCTAAGGAGGTGATGGTGCTGAATCCTGCAGAAGAAATTATTCACATTAATCTTATTGATGGTTAAGCAACCAGATGGGCAGATCTCAGTTAATAAAAAAAATAATTCTAGGCCTTTATGTCTGTAAAATGTCACATCCTTGAAAATGTTATCTTAAGTGGAAGAACTCAAAAGATCATATGAGTCCATTCATGTGAAATGTCCAACACAGACATCTATAGGGACAGAAAGTAGTTTAGTGATTGCCAGGGGCCCGGGCAGAAGGATTTGGGGATGGAAGGGTAATAGGTAAAGGGTATAGGGATTTCTTTTTGAGGTGATGAAAATGTTCTAAAGTTGATTGATGGGTACACATCTGGATATACTGAAGTCCATTGGATTATACACTTTCAGTAGGAGAGTTGTACGGTGTGTGAATTGTATCTCAAAAGTATCAAGGTTGAATGAAGTAAAGACAGGAAAGATGCCCAGATCTCAGGAGCAGAGGAAACTCCATAGCGTCCCTTGTTACAGTTTGTCCTGGGTGGGCCCTATATAGCAGAATACACTGAGGTGGGTTCATTGTTGAGATTGCTGACTTTCTGGGTATTTCTTGTAAGTTATAAGTTAAGAACAATGTCTTGTTCAAAATTTAGCAAAACTCAGAAAAGTATTTGTGAAACTGCTACGCAGAAATTTCTGCTATGCAGAAATAATCATAATACAGGGTATATTTCTTTCCTGGTTGACTTTTTGTTTTTATTTTTTTATAAAAGCTTTGTTAAGATAGTTTATGTAACATAATGTTCATCCATTTAAAGTGTGCATTTCAGTGGGTTTTAGTATATTCTGAGTTGTGCAGCCATCAGCACTAATTCCAGAACATTCTCATCACCCCAAAAAGAAACCTCAGCAGTCACACCTCATTCCTGCCCCTCCAGCCCCTGGCAAACACTAATCCACTTTCTATCTCTATGGATTTGCCTATTCTGAACATTTCATACAATGGTATCATGCAATATGTGGTCTTTTGTGTCTGGCATCTGTCACTGAGCGAGATGTGTTCAAGGTTCATCCACGTGGTAGTGTGTGTCAGAGCCTCGTTCTTTTCATGGCTGAGTGATATTCCACTGTGTGTCTATACCACCATTTTATAATCTGCCTGTTTGACTTTTTAATGTAAAACTTTTTTCCTTCTCGCCCTCCATCCCAGGTTATAAAATTGATACTTGATCGCTTTAGAAAATTTGCAAACCACGAACACATGAAGAAAAATTGAAAACGTAATCCTGCCACTCAGAAGGTTAACGTTTTGATGTGCCTTTTTCAGATTTTAATTATACAGTTATGTGTTTATTTTGTACCCACTATGGGCTGGTACTGTATTATTTAACCTCAAGACAACCCTCTGATATAGTTTATAGTTACAAACATTTTGCAGTCAAGGAAACTGAGGCACAGAGGTAATTAAATGACAGTGATTATCACTTATTTCTAACATTTTATTTTGAAATAATTTCAAAAAGAAAATGTCAACTTTCTAACAGAAAATTGAAAGAATTGTATGGTGAATCTTGAATATACTCATCATCGAGAGTCTATGATAAGTTTTAAAGTCTCCCTAAGCAAAATAAAATTGACAACCTATTTAGGTCCCCCAATTAAAAAAAAAATTAAAATTTCAGAGTCTGAAATCCGAACATCTGGAATCCAGACTTACAAGAACTTGGAAGTAGGAAAAAAAGGCTTGTGTGGGGGGAAAAAATCCCTCATGAGTGCACATTTGACACTATTAACATGATCACATTCCATTTCTGGGACTGGCTGGTTAGCTCACTTGGTCAGAGCATAGTGCTGATAACGCCAGGGTCAAGGGTTCATATCCCTGGCCAGTGGCCAAAAAAAAAAAAAAAAGGAAAAGAAAAGTTCCATTTCTATCTTTCCCACTGTCCCACTGGTTAGGGAGCTCCTTGAGAGCAGTTACTATTTCCTATTCTTAAAATTAAATTTTAACTCCAAGAGGAATATATGAATACAGTCCCAGAGGAATTTAAAACACCCAGAATAGATTCAAGTCCCCTTTGACTTCTCTCTTTATCAACGTGGATCTCCCCAAAGATGAAGTTAGTTTTCTCAGTTCAGCGGTGACCTTTTTCTGGGCATTGACACTCATAAGTACGAGGGTACTTCAAAAAGTTCGTGGAAAGATGGAATTAAAAGATAATACAGGGGTTTGGCCGGTTAGCTCAGTTGGTTAAAGCACAGTGTTATAACACTAGGATCAAGGGTTCCGATCCCCCACTGGCCAGCTGCAGAAACAAAAACAAAACATACCTTCCCAGGAACTTTTTGAAGTACCTTTGTACTCTTAGAAACCCCATGATATTGGCTTCTGTGTGTTTGGTTCCATGATCTTATTGGATACAGAATTCTGGACCCTTCTGCAGCTTGCTCAACGAGTGTAGGAGCTATTCCATGACAGTACATAATAGATCCACCTTTCCAATCGCTACATAGTAATTATTCCAGTCTACTGTGTGCCACAAATTACTTATCTAATCCCCTGCTGATGGATATTTAGAGTAAAACGTTGGAAACTATTGCATACAGTTCTGCAGCAAGCATTCCCAAATTCTGCAAGCTCCAGAACACTTCTCCGGGCACATAACCCCAGGAAGAACTGCTTGCTGGGTTACAGGGTAGATACACTTACAATGTTATTAGAAAATGCCAAATTTCCCCATTTACACTCCTGCCAGCGAAATGGGAGCGTGCCCACACCCCTTCCTGGTCCAGTTCACAATAACAGGAACGATGATGATGATGACAAACTTTAATTAAACGCTCACTATGTGAAGCCACCGGGTCAAACCCTTTACGTGTCTCGTCCCACTTGATTCTTGTAACGTTCCCGGGAGGGGGCAGACGGAGAGTGGTTATTACCACCTTATCCATTCATAGGGGAAACTGAGGCCCCGGCTGTAGGCCACCCACAGTGAGGCGTGGAGCCCAGCTGAGCTTAATCCAGGTCAGGAAGCACCTAACTCGTCCCCTCCCATACGTTTTAGGAAACTCGGGAGAGGGCACCTAACTTCATTCCGAAGGCCGTGCCCCTTTGCAAAGGTTTGATTGTAAAGGAAATGGGTCTCCTGGGGGGTGGGGTCGCTCTTTGCTTGCCCCTATTTTCCTGCAGTTCTCAGTTCTCCTTTGCAGAATGGGTCGTGTTGGGATCTACGTTGCCTAGCTCCGCACTTTGCAAATTGGGGAAGGCTCCGCCCAAACTCCGGACACGGGTCTCGAACACTGTGTACCCGGGTCTCGGCCGGGTGCTGATGCTGTGCTGGGTCTCACGTACTCAGCCGCCGCCTGATAACCGGGGCGGGACCAGGAGAGGGCGGACAGTGATTGGCACCCTCCCCAGCCAGTCCGCGCCTCGGGCTGACCCCGCAAACCAATACTGTCTTCCCCGTGAGGTCGTTGGGCGGTCCCCAAGGCACCCTTGTCAATCCGAGGCCCGGCCACAGTGGCGTTGGTCGCCGCTGCCTTGGCTGGCGTGTGCCGTCTCCAATGACAGCGGAGCCGGTCAGCAGGCACGTGGGTGGGCGCCGGCGTGTCCCTGCCGACCGACCAATGATAGGGCAAGGCCGGCGCCTGTGCCCACCCAATCACGGCGCGCGGTGGGCGGGCCGTGCGGTGTTGATGGGCCCGGCGGAGGGGAGGGGCGGAGCTGTCAGCGGCAGCCAATAGGCGCGCGGGCGTGGGCTCGGCAGCCAATGGCAGCCGGGGCGGAGCTGGCGCGCGGCCTCATAAGCCCCCCCCTGGAGCGCTCGCGAAGGGCTCGGCCGCCAGCAACCGAGCGGGGCCCGGCCCGAGCAGGGTCTGGGGGTGCGACA
>NW_007730631.1:155360-175883 GCF_000696425.1 Galeopterus variegatus
GGTGGGGGCGCCCCTTCCCGGGCCGGGGGCGCGCGGGAGGCTGGGCCCAGACGGCCCCCAGCCCGCCCCGCACAAAAGATGACAGCGTGGGTGGCCCCGGCCTGGCCTGGCCTTGCCCGGGCCCTTGTCTTTTATTATTCAAAACAATCCTGATAATAATTAAGGAAAAAAAGAAAGAAAGAGAAAAAGACCCCAGGCCCTCGGTAACACCCTCCTGCGTTTCCGACCCTTCGTGCACCCAAGGGCCTAATGGGAAACCCCCCGGCGTTGACACCCAGGGATGCCCCCCGAAACGCCCGTCATTGCTCCCCTCCCCTCCCCGGGTCTACCTGCTGTGCAGTCGCGGCTTCCAAACTTGCCCCCGCTGCCCCGGAGGGCCCCCCATCGGCATGCAATCTGGATTTTTGAGAGAAAAAAATTATCTACTTGCTGTGCCATCGCAGCTTCAAGACGGTCCCCCGGCCCTCCCCCTTCCAGCCCGATCGCCATCTCGAAGGAAGCCCCTTCTCTGTAGAACTGGATTGTGGAGTTGCTCCCGCGGCGACCCCTTTTGCTGTCCCCCTTCCCGGGGGCATCCCCGTGGGAGCCTGGGACGGATTCATTCTCACATGTACTTGTCCTGGGATTTGCCGGGGTCTGGGTCTGCGCGCAGTGGGCGCGTTGACATCTGGAGCAATGGGGTCTGTGTCCACCTGGGCACGGTGGAACGTTTTACGGGGGATCTTTTTACCCCCCCGGGGGCGGCGGAGGCGCGAACTGCTCTTTGGCTGTCCCATCTGTTTGGTTGGGGGAGGATGCTTTTGTTTTAATAATTCAGCAGCACCTGGGGAACTGTTTCCTGAGTTGTGAAACTAGTGAGAAGGTGGTTCAGCTCAGTGGAGCCAAACGATCCTGTAATATGTAAAGAGTGTGTCCTTTTCCACGTGTTTCTGTCAGCCGCATTTATACTGGCACTGTCTTAGGGTCTGAGGATCCTGGGATGCATTCAGGGGTTTGGTGTCCTGCCCCACTCCTCTGCCTCAACAGCCATATATCCGACAGTTCCCAGGCTGGAGAGAGCTCCTAAAAACAGCAGCAGCCCTAAAACAGGCTCATTAGATGACTCCTATGGGCTTTTATCACGGCCCTTAGAGAGCTAATGACTCCCCTAATTCTTAAATAATAGCTTCCTTATGAGTCGTCAGGAGGGTTTGTCAACAGACTGGGTCAGCCTTTTCTTGCCACCCCTGCAAAAGCAGTAGGCAGCCTCTCTCAACCTTGCAATTTAGTTTTTGAAACCCTGAAGGGCAGAGTGTAAAGTGAGAGTCAACTTCTGATGATCTGAGTGGAGGATTTCTAAAACTTGCCGGCCCTCTTTCTGTGTGTCTGATTGGACACTTGGCGCATGTAGATGCTCTGCCTTGGTGTCGGGGGCAACTAGACGGTCAGACCGTCCTGGCCCGGTGGAGGTCACCACTGGGGAGGAAAGGGGGTGGCGGAGGTTCGGTTGCACAGATGCTACTGGGTGTTTTGTGTGGAAGCGTTTACTGTGTCAGGCGCCGGCGTGCTTGCGTGCCTGCATGCCTGTGTGCATTGTTGCTGAGACTTGAAATATACACGATTCTTACTAACAGTTGCTTTTCTTGCATTTTCTAACACTTTCCACTTTGTGGTGTGGGCTGCTAAGGAGATGTTAAATACTAGAGCCTATAGGTATCTCTGATCAATTGCTCCCTGGGCAGTACTCCACCCGGCCTTTGTTGTACTTTTCTGTCACATGGAAAAGACCTATCCTCAGTCCCTGCCCCATCCTGCAGGAGCCCTCTGCATCCATCCTCTGTGTCCCTCTCTCCCACTGTGACCACTCTGGCTATACTTCAGTTCTAATTCCTCTGCCTTCCTCCACTGGTTTCCTACCCCCGTTTGTCCTGTACCCCGCCCCCTTCCCCTAGATGGGCCCCCGGGGAGCCCATCTGTCCTTGGTTCCATATGATGCCTATGAGGCCAGGCATTCACCCGGCCTGGGGACACTGGGTTTGTTGGGAGGAGCCCCTAACTGCAGGGGACTGCTGGTTTAGTGTGGGAAAGGGTGAGATGGGTGCCCCAGGGTGTGGTCACAGCCTGCAGTCCTCCCCCCTGGGGCCTGGCTTAAGTAAAGCAGAATGAGGTGTGTGCTGACTGAGGCGTGTGCAAGTGAACATTTCCGGGTGGCTTTCTTCCTGGGATCTGGAAGCCTGGTTGTGTGTTCACAGCTGTGTGACCTTGGGCCAGTCACTTGCTCAGGAACACAGGGGATGGGGAGGGGAGGCAGTAGTCTTCTCAAGTCCACTGGTTAGGGCTGTGCGAGCCTGCACTGGTCACTGCCACGACAGATGGGCCAGCCCTCACCAGCAGCCTCATCCTGGGCTCTTGGCTTGGCTCCAAAGACCTGCCATGCAGTTGCCCTGGGGGCCCTTAGACTCTCTCGCTGTTCTACCCTAGGGGCCTCTGTCTTCTGGCTTAGGATGCTGGACAGGAGAGGAGGGGCTGGAACCTGGGCTCCATTGTGACCTGGTGTCCTTGGCCACATCCCTGAGTTTCTGTCCCCTTACAAAGGCTTCGCTGCCCCACATAGGCTTCAGAGTGTGGGAGACCTTGGTTCAGATCCCTCCTCTAAGGTGGGTTACTTCACCTCTCTGGGTCTCGCTTTCCTCATCTGTTAAATGGGTATAATGAGAACAGCTCCCTCCTAGGTGGTTGTGAGGATCACAGGGGATAAAAGTCACTGAGGTGCTTCGCAAGGCGCCAGGGAGCTCTGAACTCAGAGCTGATTTATTTATTACTGCTGAGGTGTTTGTCCGCGCCTGTCAGGGTCTCCCCCTCCGCACTGTGGACATTGGGGAGGGATCACTCACTGTGGTGGGGCTGTCCTGGGCACTGCAGGGTGCTGAGCAGTGTCCCTGGCTTCCACCCACTCCATGCCAGGAGCTCCCCCCAATTGTGACAACCAAAAGTGTCCCCAGACATTGCCAGTGTCCCTTGGGGAGCATAGTCACCCTCCAGGCAAGAACCTCCAATTTAGTCTTTAACTCTTCAGTGGTTTTGATCATGTCTTGCCGTGATCTTTACCTGCCTGAGGTTCCCTTTGTCCCCTTCCTCCCCCTGCCCTTTAATAGTGAGTGGCTCCTATTTGCAGACTGTGTCCTGCACCCACTCCTCGGCCTAGCTGTTCAGGTCCTTTGTGACTGTCCTTCTGCCCTTCCCAGCCTGCAGCCTCCACCCTGGGGAGGAGAGGAGCCACCTGTGACACGCCCATGCCCACCCTGCCACCGCTCCCTTGAAACACAGCCAGGTGGTGGCGGCTGGGCTTCCTGGGCCGCCTGGAGGAGGAACTTCCATACCTTGCTGCTCACCATATCCCTGTCCTGTCAATTTGCTTAACAGTTTTCTTTAAATTGACATTAGGATGATTCACTTCTTTAATCTTGGGCTCCTCCTGAACAATAATGTCCCCGAAGTTGTGGGATGTTAACGTGTTAGCTGCAGATACTTTTACTGCAGATACTTTTTTTTTTTTTTTTTGGAAAGATGACCGGTAAGGGGATCTTAACCCCTGACTTGGTGTTGTCAGCACCACGCTCACCCAATGAGCGAACCGGCCATCCCTACATGGGTTCCGAACCCGGGGCCCTGGTGTTATCAACACCGCACTCTCCCGAGTGAGCCACAGGCCGGCCCCTACTGCGGATACTTTTAACGTGTACGTGCAGATACACGTTAAAATGATCTTCACTACTGTATTTAAAAAAAAAAAAGTTGGTATCATCTCAAATACTAAGAATTGAGTGGATCAGTGAATAGATTTTGTGGGGTGGGGTGGGGGGATTTAATTGAATTTTGAGTTTACTCCCTGCTTGGCTTGGCCTGTTCCGGGATCCTCCAGGTTGGATAAGGTGTCCCAGCTACTCTGAGTTTTTAGTCCTGCTCCATCAAGGAGCTTTTAAAAACAGCCTTCCCTGTGGGGGTAAGGGATATGTGGGAAATCTACCTTCTGCCCAATTTTGCTGTGAACCTAAACTGCTCTGAAAAGTAAAGTCTGCTTTTTAAAAAATTAAGTAGCCAAAGGAGAAATCAACAAAAACAAGCAAACAGCCTTCCCTTGCCCAGAACCTTCCAGTGGCTTCCTGTCGCTATTGGAAAAAATTCCGGACCCATTCCTGTGTGTGGTCTCCTTTGCTCTCCTCTGTGGCCTGTCCTCTCTTCCTTCCCTCCCATTCCTCCCTCCTGTGCCTGCCCCTCTTGAGGCATAAACCACCTTACCTGCCACCTCTGTCCTGCCTCAGGACCTTTGCAGCTGCCCTTGCCTCTGCCAGAATGCTCTTTTCTCGGGCCTCTAACCAGCCAAGGCTGGGAGGCTGGCTTCTTGTCATTCAGGTCTCCTCTGACCACCACCTGCCTAAAGTCACCTTCCCTCCAAACCCCCCCTTCTCTTCTTTGCACATAACACCACTAGAAATGTATTTGTTGTCTGTTTCATTCACTAGGGCAGGGGCTTTTTTTGCAAAGGGCCAGAAACTAAGTATTTTTGGCTTTGTAAGTCAGACCATCTCTGTCCTGATTACTCTGCTCTGCCACTGTACCAAGACCCTTCTGAAATGAACAAGTGTGCCTGTGTTCCAATAAAACTTTATGCACACAGAAATGTGAATTTCATACAATTTTCATGTCATGAAATATTTTTCTTCTTTTGATTTTTTTTTTTCACCCAGTCATTAAAAAATGTCAAAACCATTCTTAGATTGCCAGCTGCACAGAAACAGGCAGTGGGCAGGACTGGACCCATTGTGAGCACCTGTGCTGATGTGTGAGGTCCAGGTGATAGAAACGACATCTGTTGTGTACCCCGAGCTCATAGGGCAGTTTCTGGCAGGTAGTAGATGCTCAATAAATATTCATTTGTTGACTCAGTGAAATTGTATCTCTCCTCCTTCAAAGCATTTAAAGTCAGACTCTAGACTTTAAAAAATGGGTCATGGGTCGTTTTGAGGCAAATAAGAACTGCAGGGAATGTAAGAAAATGTTATGATGACATCCTCCAAGCAGGCTCACAGTAAATGAGGGGAAAAAGTAATGGTGTAAGCAGGGAAGATGCTGCTTGGGATGACAATGTTGGGTCTCCTTGTCCTTGGATTCCCGCCGCCCCCTTTCTGTTGCAACTCACCAAGCATCGGAGTAGACTCGACCCAAGGAGTTTGCTGGGACCTGGCAGAAGCTGAGGGTTTAAAAGGAAAAGAATATTTCACAATCCTTTTGTTTCGTAAGCATCCGAACCTACTCTTTCACCAATACTAGCGCCCCCATCGGAAGGAGCGGTGTCGTCCTGGGAGGTGGCTTCTGCTGTCACCTCATGCAGAGGTGGCTTTCATGGGTGTGAAAGCAGCTTTGTGGGGGTGAATGGACAAGCTCTGATCAGATGGCTGGTGGCCAGGCAGTGGGGGCCGTGGGGGACAAAGGGGGGCTGTCCCTGCAGCATTTCCTTTGTCTTGCTCTTGTCCCATGACTTTTGGGGAATCAAGATGGTTGACGAGTGTCTCCCAAGCCACATATGTCTTTGACGTCTTGAATATGGTCCTGTCCCAGGAATGTTCTGACTTGTCAAGAAAGTATACCGTTAATTTACAGTCACACTTTCCTGACTTGATTGAAATAAACAATCCTGAGAGGGCTGCTCAGAATTTCTTGGCTTTTGAAAGTTGTCTTGTCTTTTTTTTTGCTCCTCTCACTGTCTCTCTCTGCCCTCCCCTCCCTTCCCTTCTTTTCTTTCCTTTTCTTTCCTTTCCCCACCTCAGTGACCTCAGCAGACCTAAGGGAATTGATGGCAAGTCTGCATTAAGCTGTCTTTGCTCCAGTGGCCGCTGTGCCTTTTGGTGAGGGTCGAGCACAAAGTTGTTCTGTAACTCTGGACTGCGATTGTGTGCGTTCAGCAGACAAACAATAGGAATCAGGAGGCTGACCGCCAATGGCTCTTGGGTGCAGAGTGAAGTGATAACTCATGTGGGACTGGCCCCATCTGCTGGGAGAAGTGATCACAGTTCGGTTTTTCAAAGCCACCTGGAAAGTGTAGTGGTCAGGATTTACACCCAGCAGGTGCTTGCTTTCTGTATGTGCAGTTGGACTCGAGTGATGGCACCTCCCAGGCAGGTAGGGGTGGAGGTGGGCCATTTGTTTTCGTTGCTGCCTCAGTCTCGGGGGAGAAAACGTGGAGAGAAGTGATTCGTGTAAGATGAGCTGCCAGTAGATTCAGATTCAGGCTTTTTGTGAGAAGCAGCATGGGGATGAGTCCCTAGGGGTCCCCTTTGACCACAGAGCCAGCCTGAAACTGCCGGCAGGCACAGTGATGTGCTGAAGACTCTCCCTGACCACAGGGTGATGGAAACGGGCCATGTCCCTCAGCCAAGTCTCGGGACCCCAGCATGTCCAGGCAGCCCACTGGGGAAGGCAGAAGCCTGGAAGCTGGCTGGCCCACTTCCACCTGGGACAGCCCTTGACCTGCTGAGCTCCCCAGGATGGTCTGCTGGCCCATGAGTTCACAGTGCTGTTTCACTGCTGGCCCCTCAGCAGCACTCACTTCTTCAACTTCCTGCGGCTGCTCGATCTCTCTCTTAAAATCTCAAATCTAATCCATCAGAAAGGGTCAGCCCTAAACAGAGCCAGCTTCCCAGCTTAGAGTCTTCAGAGCTGCATGGATCTGATTATCTCGGTCATGAGTTGAGAGAGAGAGAGAATGAATTGCCGTGTCTCTGGCTCACCTATGACTAAAGCCCCTGGAATTTAAGCTCTCGATTCATAGTTTTATTCCAGCGGCTTCCCCCCAGGGAAGAGAAGGGAGTAGGTAGAGGAAGCTAGCTCTGCTGACACCCTTTAGGATATAAGGCCTTGTGTGTTACTGTGCCCCTGGGCTGGAGTTGGTGGAAGCCACAGGTTTTCTTGGCCCCTCCCGTCCTTGTCTCCTGCTGGCACCAAAGGCAGATTTCTAAGCCAGAGACCAAAGAGCAGCCTCCTTCACCAGAGAAATGGTCTCCTGTGCATTTCTAGTGCCTGTAGCCTGCCCCAGGGAATGAGGAAGGACAGAGCTGCAGCAAGTGGGCGTGGTCAGGCTCAGGGGACCTGTGGTGGCTGGGAGCTCGCAGTGTCTGTAGCGATGCTCTGTGCTCTGGGTTCCTCTGAGTGCATTTGCCATTCACTAGTTCAGCACGACAGTTGTCAAGCTTGTGTATGCCCTGCCAGGTGCTTGTGGTTGCCAGATGACCAGCATCTCCTGCCCACAAAAGCCCACAGTGGAGGCAGAAAGAACCACAGAGAGACAAACCACACCCTTGGACATGTAGGGCAGGGGAGGGGGGCAGGGAGGCTTCACAGATGAGTTGCCATTTGAACAGAGCCTTATCTGTCCTGGTGACCATCATTGGTGACCGTGAGCTGGTGGCAGAGGAAGGGGGAAGGGGCACTTGGCGCTGTGGCCTGGGAGACCCCAGGGGAGAGGAGCAGGGAGGAGGAGGGGATGCCAGGGTAGGCTCACCTGTCACCCCAAAGGCTGCTGGGCACCCAGACTCTGCGGTCTCTGGGGGCTCCCCTGTCCCAGGCACCGAGAGGTCACAGGGAGATGGGGCGGCAGCTCGCCCTCTAGGGAGCTTAGTCTGGCTGGTGAGTCTTCACATCACCAGGGGGAGCCACCTAATAGTAACCCAACCATTGGCTTTGGTGTGTGGCCAGATCCTGAATCTTCTAGGACAGCTCCCCTTGAAGTGATCCTGCCTTTTATATATATAATTTTTTTTTTTAGTGAGATATAATTCACATACTGTAAAATTCACCCATGTAAAGTGTACAATTCAGTGGTTTTTAGTATGTCCATAGAGGTGTGCACCCATCACAACTGTCAAATTCCAGGACATTTTCATGACTCAAAAAGAAACCCGTCGTCATCAGCAGTCACTCCCCACCCCCCCCACCCAGCCTCCGGCACCCATGAGTCCACTTTCTGTCTCTGTGGATTGGCATGTGCTGGACATTTTACATAAAAGGAATCACACACTGTGTGGCCTTTTGTGTCTGGCGTCTGTCACTGAGCGTGATGTGTTCAAGGTCCATCCACATGGTAGCATGTGTCAGAGCCTCGTTCCTGTTCATGGCTGAGTGATGTTCCAGTGTGTGGATGGACCACACTGTGTTTATCCATTCATCTGAGGATGGACATTTAGGTAGTTTCCACTTTTTCCTGTCCTATCTTTTCCCCAAATCGCTGCAGAATTCCAGGATTTTAGCACTGCCACTGGGGCAGAGGCAGCATAGAAACCCTCTGTTAGGCTGCATCTTGGGGGTTGAGGTGGGAGGGGTCAGCATGCTGTGGGGCCTGGGTGAGGAGTGGGCTTTGAGGTGCAGTACGCCCGCTCACCATCAGGAGGCGCTTGGGCTGCTCTTTTCACACACAGGTTCTGGACTCCGGGTAGTGAGAAGTGAGTCCTGAGACACAGTCCTCATCCTTTCTTTCCTCCCTCTCTTCCAGCCTGAGCTGGGCAGGGTCCCTTAGGGGCATGTGCCTCACCTAGCCTTGGCCAGTGTGTCCTTGCAGGCAGGATCTCCGTGTCTCCACTCGATGGAGCAGTGTGGCCCCAGCTGACCACAGCCCTAGCTTATCAGTTTCTTGTGTCCTGTAAGTTCTCCACCTGGCGGCCAGGACCGGGACCTTCCTGCCCCAGAGTCCACCACAGCCAGGACCAGAAGGTCTGTACTGTTCCTCCATGCCCTGCTGCTGGTGTCCCCCCTTCTGGCTGTGTTCTAGCCTTGAGTTGGCCACCCCAAGAGCTTCATGGGTCTAATAACAAGACTCATGGCCACCTTTCTTTCCTGGAACCCCTCCTGTGTGTCTGGCCAGCATGTTTGAAAGTGAGCTGCCCCTGGGCCACTTCCCTGTCCTGGCGTGGGGCTCATTCCCAGCCCTGACAGGGCTAAGAGCTGTCTCTTAGGAGGCATGAGCAGGTGCTGAGTGTTCCCAAGAAGCCCACCAGCCACCAAGCAGAGCCTTCGTGGTGGGTTGCAGCCCCTGCCCAGACACCCCCCCAGCAGTTGAAGAGGTAAGTGGGTGCCCCCTTGCCCTCCAAGGCTAGTGTCGTCTGCATGCGGGTGATTTGGAAATGCAGCTGGGTTCTGTAGGGCAGCAGTGGTGATACTGAGATGCTGAGGTGGGGCACTGAAGGGCATGATTTCAGCAACACAGCTGAAAAGCCCACCTCTCACCTGCTTTGCAGAGGTCTTCCGTATGAGGACAGTGATGTGCGTGGGTGGGGGTGTAATGTGCTCTCCAGCTGGCAGAGGATATATGGGTGACCTGGGAGCTGCTAGTGGCACTCAGGAAGATGCTACAGGGTACACGTGTGAATGCTAATGAAATGTCAGGTGGTGAAGGTGGACCCCTACCTCATGCCATAGACAAAAGCTAACTCCAAATGGATCCGTGGCCTAGATGTGAGAGCTAAAGCCAGAGAGCCCTAGAAGAAAATGAGGGGGTAAGTGTTGGAGGATGTGCTTGCTACAGCAGCGCTGTCCACTGAAGATACAAAGTATGCCCACGTGTAGTTTAACATTTTCTTTCTTTTTTTTTTTTTTTAAATATAAAGATAACCGGGGAGGTGATCTTAACCCTTGACTTGGTGTTGTCAGCACCACGCTCTCCCAAGTGAGCTAACCGGCCTCCCTATATAGGGATCCAAACCCATGGCTTTGGTGCTGTCAGCACCACACTTTCCCAAGTGAGCCACGGGCCCACATTTTCTAGTAGCCACATGGAAAGGTAAAAAGAAGCAGGTGAAATTAATTTTAGTGACAGTTCATTGGACCCAGAATACCCCAAATTTTATTATTTCAAAATGTAATCAGTATAAAAACTATAAGATAGTTTATACTCCCTTTTTTGGCTACTGATGATGTGAATGTCTCACTTAGAGCTGGCTGCACATGGGTCAGTCATTTGGGAAGACTGCTGTCCTGGATAAGCTAAGCACTGTGACAGGTTCAGGCTGCTGTAAGTGGGGGTGCCTGGTGCTTAGTGGATGCTGAGTCCAAGTCCCCTTCCTTCCATCTCCCGTTCCTGCTTGCCTTCCTGATCCAGGCAGAACTCGTGGTTTTGTGGCCTCTAGCTGGAGAGACAAGGCACCTGACACAGAGCAATTATGGGGGAGAACAGTGTGGGACAGTGGGGGAATCTATCCAGGCCTTGGAGGAGGACAGGACTGTCCACCTCAGAGAGGGCAGGGACCGGTCCTCGGGGGGTGCTTGTGTTGGGGATGCTGTGGGGAAGTGGATACAAGCTACAGAGCCTGCTGTTGAGACACTGAGGCTGACCAGCCCAGCCTTCCACTTGCTCTGGGGTGTTGGGTCTCAGGCTTGATGGCCAGCCTGGGAGGTGATCCTGGGCCCTGTCCTGCCGGTGGACCCCTGCCCGCGGGTTTTCTTTGATAGGGAGCACTGAACCATGGCCTGGCCCTGAGGGCTGAGGGGTCCTGGTTGCCCAGCCCTGGGCAGTGCCTCTGTGACATCGATGCTGGCAGTGCCAGGTGCTGGACTGGAGCAGCTCTGAATTTGGAATGTAGATGTTTTCGGAAAGGCAATTGCAGGAACTTGGAATGCTTCTCTGACTATAGGAAAGCCCAGGAGAGAGACTCGTGTATAAACATAGCTTGGAAGTTACATCCTACAGCTACAGATAGTTTTAAACGGCTTGAGTTCTCAAGGCAGGATGGTGAGGAGGATTGGCAGCTGGTACCCACGCACGTGGCCTGCCTCGCTTCAGATGAGCCTCTGCCGAGGCTGTCTTTATCTCTAAAATGGGGATGACATTACAGGTCTCTGCTTCAAGGGTGGATGAGATTAACTGACTCACCACGTGAAAAATCTTTTAGTGAGGTAGTTCTCCCCCAGGGGCAATTCTGTCCCCCAGGGGGCACTGGTGATATCTGGGGACATTAGCAGTTGTCATGACTGGGGGGTGTTCCTGGCATGAAGTGGGTGAAGGCCAGGAATGCTGCTCAGTACCTGCAGTGCCCAGGATGGCCCCACTGCAGAGGATGACCCAGACCCAGCATCCACAGTGTCGAGGGGGATTCAGAGCCCGCCTGGTCCACGTGGAGCCCTCAGTAGATTACAGTAATAGTTTTTCTCAGGGCTTCTGTCTTTTCTCGACTGTGAGTTGAGGTGTGCAGCAGAAATTTCTAAAATCCCTTTCCATAACAGGAGAGCCCCTGGTTTTTAGGCAGCTCTTCCTTATCTGCTCTGGGCAGGAAGTTAAGGAGCAACTGAAGTGATTATAAGGCACCTGGAAAGTAAACTTGTTTCTGGAGCTTCTTTGTTTTTGTGCGGCAGGTAGGAGGGCTGGACTGAAGTTTTATGGACCAGGACGCAGGTGTGGGTGTTTCTGGGGGAGGCTGGACCGGAGGCAGTGTTGGCCCCAACACCAGAATGCACAGTCTTGCTGTCTGTTCCATACACTTTGACACGTTTTCTGCTCCAGTGAACTTGGGGTTTTATTGTGGAGTGACTGATTCAGAGAATTGGGCTCCTCAGCAGAATGGTGACTATCTAGCCCTTGTGGGTGCTCGGGGTGGGACAGTGTGGATCCTGCAGACTGGTTCCTCTTGGTGAAAAGGATTTGGTCAGTTTTGTCCCCCTCAGCTGTCCCTGACTCAGGCACAGGAAACTGTCCTTGTCACAGCCACTATGACATGGGGTACCAGATGCTGCTGCCGAGGAGTTAGTAACATACCTGGGGCTTCAGGCACCTGCTCCATGAAACCTGAGGTCTCCCTGTATTAATTACTTTGGTCTTTAGCTAGAAGAAGGGCTGCAAACTTTGTGATCAGCAGAATCACAGTGGCTATCATCCTAACAACTTCCTAGAGGGATATTCTTCATAAAAATAATTTATCTTTTTTTTTTTTTTTTTTTTTTTTTTGACGGCTGGCAAGTTTGGGGATCCGAACACTTGATCTTGGTGTTACAAGTTGGCACTCTAACCATCTAGGCTAACCCACCAGCCCCAAATAATTTATTTTTATGGTATACAAATCAGCAATTACAGCAAAGCAAAGACAAAACAATAGAGGCCACCCGTAGCCCCTGGTGAGCTTCTGAGGTCTATGTCCAGCCCATATGGATGTTTACGAGGGGTCCTCTGTGTTCCCGGGGTCCAGGGTTGGTTTAGGGGTGGTAGGATGTTCTCCCTGTCCTGAGAGGAGACCCCCCAAAGGGGGGGTCCTGTCATACAGGCAAGGGTGCCACAGGAGGGCTAAGACCCCCATGGTGAGGACAGAATCAATACCCCTGGCTCCCCATGTGATGTGCCAGGTGAGAGGTGGTGGTACGTGAGACAGGAAGGCTGGGGCCAAGCATGCAGGTGAAGCTCAGATGGTGATCAGATGACCTGGACCTGGTGGAAACCCAGGCTCGCTTTTCTCTGCCTTTCATGTCTGGCCGAGGATGTTTAGTCTCTAGGCTGATGGTTTGCACTGAATCTTGGCAGGGGCTCCAGGGGCCCAGCCTGGGAACAGGGATTTTGACTGTGGGGGGGCCCAGCAAGGGTGTGCATGTCTCAGAAAGCTGCCCCAGAAGCCCCGGCTCTTTGCCTCCATGGTTTGTGCATCCGGCCGACTGCTGGTTCTTCCCTTGTCTCTGGCCTAGGACAGCCCTGCAGTGAGTGGAAGCCAGAGGTCTTGACTGGGATGGAAAGAGACTGTGTTTGGAAGGAGCTGTCTGCCCCAGCTGATGATGTCAGAGGTTTATGTGTTGTGTTTTATTTATTTATTTTTATTTATTTTGCTTTTGGCGGCTGGCTGGTACAGGGGATGAAACCTGGACCTTGGTGTTAGCACCACACTCTAACCAACTGAGCTAACTTGCCAGCCCAATTTATGCGTTGTATTTATTTATTTATTTTGGGGGTTGGCCGATATTGGGATCTGAACCCTTGACCTTGTTGTTATCAGCACCATTCTCCCAAGTGAGATAACTGGCCAGTTCTCTCTGATGGCTGTCAGGAGAGAAAGCAGGGAGACCCATTAGGAAACTCCACCACCAGGCAGGTGAATAAAGACAGGGCTCAGAAGAGGTGGTTTGGGTTGGGGGCAGAGCAGGACTGGGCTTGGGGTGGATTTTGCAGGCAGACCTGTTAGGTTTCGCTGGTGGATTGAGTGTGGGGAGAGGAGTCAGTGCTGACCCCCAGGCTGCAGCAGCTGACGTCAAGCTCTGGCTCTGCCACTTCTTCCCAACTGTGCCACCTTGGTCTACAAGTACAGGAATAACAAACTCAGTTTCTCCTGCACTCTCGCAACACAGTCACTTAGCACTTCTGACGACCAGATGTGTGGGGATCCCCCCCCCCAAGGAAACAATCAGTTCTACAGATTCTTCTGTGGACACCATCTGGGTGTTCCCTAATTCAATTCAATTCCGTCACTATTTACCTGGAGACAGCATCAGATCCCACTGATTGAGGGCTCTGCCCCATAAGACTACTCCCACACGCGATGCCAATAGCAAGTCCCAGGCTGACGAACCAGCTGTAAACTGGGATTCCCACAACCCCCTCCTTGGATTTGATTAATTTGCTAGAGCAGCTTACAGAACTCAGGGAAACACTTAGTTACATTTACTGGTGTATTATAATGGATATTACAAAGGATACAGATGAAGATGCACGGGGGTGAGGGGTGAGGGATGGGGGCCCTCTCCAGGCACACCACCCTCCAGGAACCTGAAGCTCTCCAACCTGGTCCTTTTGGGTTTTTATAGAAGCTTCATTCTATAGGCGTGACTAAGTCATTGGCCACTGGTGATCAACTTAACCTTCAGCCCCTCCCCTTCCCAGAGGTTGGGGAGGGTTGAAAGTCCCAACCCTCTAGTCCTGACTTGGTCTTTTTGGTGACCAGCCCCCAACCTGAAGCTGCCTAGGGGCTGCCAACCTTTAGTTAACTCATTAGCATACAAAGAGACGTTACTTTGGAGATTCTAAGGATTTTAGGAGTTGTATGCCAGGAGACTGGGACTAAGACCAAGTATATATTTTGCAGTGTCACGTTGGGCAAAGAAGTCCCTTGACCTCTCTGAGCCTCAGCTCCCTTAACTATGATAGGATGTTGTGGGGAGAAGTGGGTTTGTGTGTGTGGATTCATGGACACGGTTCTCTGTGATCAGACAAGTAGCCCAGAAGCTATGTGGACAGTGCTGGCTCCTGATTCTCCAGGGATGGATGAGAAGGTTAGCCATAGTCACGCACGCTTTTGGTTGTGTCAACCAGTCTCCTGTCTTTTAATGTTCTCCCTTTTTAATCTCCTGTAGAAAGAATCGGGGGTGTGGTGGTGGAGACGTTTATTTCCACCTGGAAATAGGGATTTTGAAAGTGGGAAATTCATGTAGAATCCAGGGCTCATAAGGATTTGCTAAAACTCCCTGCCTCAAGTGGTTCAGGTTTCCACCCTGGGATGAGGGCTTGGGGCTGGGTCAGTTTGGCAGGATGCATGGCCTGGGTCTGGAGGCAAGTGACAAGGAGGAATGGGGTCACTGTGCAGAAATCTGGGATCCTGCAACCCTGCGGTCGCACACATCAGGCGAATCTCCAATGCTGTTTCTAACACTGTCGTTATTAGAGATGGCCTTTGGACTGTGCAGTGTCTCTTTTGGGATGTCTGTGTTGCAAAAACACTGAGCCAGTTCTGGTCATCCCTCTGGCCATTGTTTTGGGGAGGACAGCAGACAAGGTGGCCTGTAATCCCGATGATGGGACATTTTAAAGGATATTTATAAATCCAAATAGAAAAGGTCCTCGTTGGTGCCATTCTTGTGTTGGTTCCTTTTATTATTTTTTTTAAAGTTTATTATGGAGAATTTGAACACACACAAAGGTAGACAAAATAGGATAAGGAACCCCCACATATCTATCACCCAGCCCCCAAACCGTCAATGCTTCCGTACTCCCACCCATGGTGAAATATCCACCATATTATTTTTGTAAACTTTTTTTTTTTTTTTTTTAATGGCAGCTGCCAGTACGGGGATCTGAACCCTTCCTTGGTGTTACAAGGCTGCACTCTAAGCAACTGAGCTAACCTGCCAGCCCCTAACATAGTAATTATTTATAGTCTGTTTTTTTCTTTTGGCAGCTGGCTGGAATAGGGATCTGAACTCGACCTTGGTGTTGTAACTCTGGGTTCTAAACAAGCTAACCAGCCAGCTCTGTAAACTTTTCATTTAAACAATTGTAGACACTTTGTTGCAAAAAATAACACAGAGAAGTCCCACTATTCACACAGCTTCCCCCAGTGGTACATTTACTTAACCATGGTACTACAGACCTTACTCACATCTCAACCCTTTAATGCTCTCATGTTTTATGTCTTTGTTACATTTTATCAGCTGCTCAGATTGGTGTAAGCACCTTCACAGTTGAGATCCAGAACTGTTCTGTCAGCACAAAGGAACTCTCTCACGATTTCCCTTTCTAGTCACCCCAGCCCCCGGCAGCCACTGGTCTACTGTCCATTTTATGTCTTGCCCTTTTGAGAATGTTATGTAAATGGAATCACACAGCATGTAACCTTTGGGATTGGCTTTTTTTCACTTAGGATCCATTCAAGTTTTTGCATGTATCAATAGTTCATTCCCTTTTATTGCTCAGTAATAGTCCACACAAATATTATTTATAGTTTTTATTTCTATAAGGTGGGTAGTAGTAGGAATGGCCCACCTTTCATTTCTGATTTTAGCAATTTGAGTCTTCTTTTTTTTCTTGATTGATTTACCTAAAGGTTTGTCAATTTTGTTGATCTTTTTGAAAAACTAACTTTTGGTTTTGTTGACCTCGATTTTCTGTTTTGTTAATTTCTGCTCTAATCTTTATTATCTTCCTTCTATCTGATTTGGGTTCAGTGCTCTTCTTTTTCCAGTGTCTTAAGGTAGACTTTTAGATTAGTAATTTGAGATCTTTCTTTTTAAAATATAGGCAGCTATAAATTTCCCTTTAAATACTGCTTTGGCTGTATCCTGTAGGCTCGCTCTATTGTGTCTTCACTTCCATTCACCTCAAACTATTTTCTAATTTCTCTTGTGACTACTTTTCTGGCCCATTGTTTATTTAGGAGTACATTGTTTAATTCCCACATGTTTGTGAATTCCCACATTTCTTTCTGTTTTTGATTTCCAATTTTCATTGTGGTTGGACAACCTACTTTGTATGATTTGAATTTTTTAATTTAATGAGGCTCATTTTATGGCCTAACATCTGGTTTATCCTTGAGAATGCTTCATATGTATTGAGAAGAAAGTATATTTTGCTGCTGACTGTGTGTGTGTGTGTGTGTGTGTGTGTGTGTGTGTGTGTGTGTGTTTGGTGGCTGGCCAGTGAGGGGATCTGAACCCTTGAACTTGGTGTTATAACACCACACTCTAACCAACTGAGCTAACCGGCCAGCCCTATTTTGCTGTCATTGAGTGGAGTGTTCTATAGAGGTCTGTAGGTTTATAGCATTGTTCAAGTCTTCTATTTATTTGTTGGTCTTCTACGTAGTTGTTTTATCCTTTTTTGAAAGTAATTTATTAATGTCTCCAGCTATTATTGTTGAATTGTCTTATTTCTCATTTCTGTCTGTCTTGCTTCTGTTATTAGGTGTATATATGTTTACACTTGCTATGACTTTCTGTTAAATGGACCCTTTAATCATTATAAAATGTCTCTATTTGTCTCTATTAACATTTTTGTTTTTTGTTTTTTTTTTGGTCTTTTGTCTGTTTTTTCCGTGTCCGGCAACGGATCGCAACCCTCAGTGTCGCCCCCGTACCGGACCAGGGACCGGCAACGGGATTGCAAACCTCGGTGTTGCTCCCACGCCTCGCTCAGCCAGTGAGCGGGAGCCGGTCTGTATGTGGGATCCGAACCCTCGGGCGGCAGCGCTGCCGCGCCTCCTAAGCGGCTCACTATCCAGTGCGCCACTGGGCCGGCCCACATTTTTGTTTTAAAGTCTGTTTTGTCTGATATTAGTGTAGCCACTCCAGCTTCTTATGGTTGCTGTTTGCATTTTTCTATTCTTTTATTTTCAACCTGTTTATATCTTTGAATCTAAAGAGTGTCTCCTATAGACAGCATATAGTTGAATCTTTTTTTTTAAGTCTAGTCTAACAGTCTATGTCTTTTGATTGGATTGTTTAATCCATTAACATTTAATGTCATTATTGATATAGTTGGATTTATTTCTGCCATTTCCTTTTTGTTTTCTGTCTCATCTTTTTTGTTTATTCCTTCTTCACTGCTTTCTTTTGCATTAAGTGAATATTTTGTAGTGTGATATTTTGATTCCTTTAATGATTGTTTTCACTATATTTTTGGAAGTGTTTTCTTTGTGGTTATTCTAGGTCTTATCAAATACATCTTAACTTCTCAAAATCAACTTCAGATTTCCAATATTATTTGAAGCAAATCTGTGCTGATTCACTTTGAACTGTACTTAATTAGGATTCCACTCAATCAATTAAATGGCTCGGATGCTGATGTGTTTGCCCGAGTGGTGCCCTTCTTTTGCTCATTCCTCACATTCAGTGAAGTGACTGTGTCAAAGCCCTCTTAAGACCTGTGATAATCAAAACTATTTTTAAGGCTCTACTTTCTCAGGAGCAGGGCTTGGGAAGGCACTGACCCCTCTCTTATCCCTCTCCTTGTGGACTTGGCCTCTTTCCAGCTTCCTTTCCCTATCGAAGCTGATGGGTTTGTGGCCCTGATCCTGCCTGGGGACTTGAAATCTGGGTCAGTGTGTCACACCCACTTGGAACAGGTCTTTGGGTTTTAAGGAGCACTTAGAGCAAGAAAACTTCAAGTCACCCTAGAAGTAAACTTACTGAAGGCCACCAGGGTAATGGGGTTTATGGTGGTGGCATTGTTCCTTGCTTGTTGGCCGTGACCCTTTTGGTGAGAGCCTAGCACTGCAGCCTGCATGGTGGCGCAGGGCCAGAGTACCAGGCGACAGATGGAGCAGGCTCCTCTGGTTATCAAGAAAGTGGGCAGCCACAGTGTTCTGGATACATTTAGGTGGAGCTTCAAAACAGCATTGAGATATTGATTGGCATGTAAAGGAGCACTCTTACATTTATTTTCTGAGTTTTTTTTTTTTTTTAAATAGCTTTATGAGGGCTGGCCAGTTAGCTCAGTCGGTTAGAGTGTGGTGTTATAACACAAGGTCAAGGGTTCGGATCCCTGTACTGGCCAGCTGCCAAAAAACAAATAAATGAATAAATAACAGCTTTATTAAGTATAATTCACATGCTGTACTATTCACCCTTTTAAAGTGTACAGTTCAGTGGTTATTAGTATATTTAGAGTTGTGTAGCCATTACCACTACTTCCAGAACATTTTCATCACCCCCAAAAGAAACCCCATCCTCCTTAGCAATCTCTCCCCACACCCTCCCCTAGCCCTCGGGAACCACAAATCCACTCTCTATCTCTGGATTGGCCTGTTCTAGACATTTCATATAAATGGAATCACACACTGTGTGGCCTATTGTGTCTGGTGTTAGTCACTGAGTGTGATGTGTTCAAGGTTCATGTGTCAGTGCTTCATTCCTCTTTATGGCTGAATAATATTCCCCTGCATGGTGGGACCACGTTGTGTTTATCCATTCTTCCGTGGGTGGACATTTGGGTTTCCACTCTTTGGCTATGATGAATAATGTGGCTGTGAACATCCACGTACAAGTTGTGCATCATTTGTCTTGGGTTGATTCCTAGGAGTGGAATTGCTGAGTCCTGTGGTAACCATGTTTAACACTTTAAAGTAACTCCAGACTGTTTTCCAAACTGGCTGTACCGTTTTACAATCCCACCAGCAACGTAGAAGGGCTCCAATTTTGTTTGGTATTTTTAATCATTTGTGTGGTTGCTCCATACCAGGGATGCAGG
The DNA here is from genome assembly GCF_000696425.1 of Galeopterus variegatus. Lineage (NCBI taxonomy): Eukaryota > Metazoa > Chordata > Mammalia > Dermoptera > Cynocephalidae > Galeopterus > Galeopterus variegatus. Next base: position 174,313 of record NW_007730631.1, read on the forward strand.
TCCCTTTTCCCTGAGAGCCCCTCTTGTGCCCCCAGATAGAGCAGCCATTGAGCTGCTGGAGGGACAGGACCTCGGTGTCCCAGGCACAGCTTTCAAGGAGGGCTCTTTTTAAATACTTTTTGTTTTTATAAAAGTGTTAGGTAAGTATTGTCACTGTGTGAATTACAAATTTTCCTGCATCCTGCTTCCCAGAGATGACCATTCTTGGCATCTTGGCCAAGGCTGTCCTGGTCATTGCTGTGTGTGAGATATAAATCTTTGTGTTTCATCCCCTGTGTACTCCTTTACTTTGGGATGGGTGTGTCTAATTTACTTATCCATTCTCCTATTAGTGAGTACTTAGCTTCTTTGTATTTTTTTATCCTTTAAACGTCATTGCCTCTGTCTTATGTCTCCTTGAGGTGAACTTGTGTGAATGGGATCACTCAGAGCTAGTACCCCTTCTTGAAGGATGTTCTCATTGTCCCTAGAAGGGTGGTCTGAAGTGATGCTCCCGTGGATGTGCAGGAGACCTTCATTGTAGTGGGGACAGCCCCAGCTTCTGTCCCTCCTTTTAAGCTGTCATCTCAAAATTGCTTCTTTTTTGAATTGCCAGTTCATAGCCTTTGCCCACTTGTTGAATTGGGGTGTTCATTTTTTCCCCTTGGTTTATAACAAGGGTTTCTCAAACTCAGCACTCCGGGCGGATCCTTCTCAGTGGCAGGCCAGCTCCCTGGCTTCCACCTACTCTGGGCCAGGAGCACTTCCTCTCCCCCAAGGTATGACAACCAAAACTGTCTTCAGATGTCTGGGGGGCACAGCCACCCTGATTGGGAGCAATTGTTTTATAATAACCTTCTCTATATCAGAGCTATTAGCACCCTTTTGTGTTAAAATATTTTTCTCAGTTCCTCATTTATCTTTAGTTTTATTTTTGATGTGTTGATACATAGAATACTTTAAAGTTTATTGCCAAATTTGGCCTTAAGGCTTCCGGCTTTGTGACCTGCTTAGAGAGATCTCCCCCGCCCTAAGGTTATAAAAACATTGGCCCACTTTTTTCTCCTTGTACTTTCATAGATTTTATGAAGCAGCAGGTTAGGCTGGAGCTCTGTGTTTTTCTGCATCTTCCCAGTGGTCTGTTGGGCTGGTGTGGTCTAGTAGATAAGGCACAGATCTAGGCTGGGCTTTCTGGCTCTCTGCTTATCCATTGTGTGATCTTGGGCAAGTCCCTTCACTGCCCTGTGCCTCGGTTTCCTCATCTGTGAGATGGGCTGTAATAACAGGATCTACTTCAGAGGGTTGTCGGGCTGGTTGGACATGCCATGTGCCCAGACCTGTGCCTGCACTTGGGCTCACCGGCCCTCATCATCGGCCTCTCTGTCCTTATTGGTTGTCTCTAATTGGAGCCCTAGAGCTCACTGTAGAAGGCTGGTGATGTCCAAGGGGATCAGTGAGCCTGCCCTGGTCCTGGGGCCCTGAGTGACAATGAGCAGGCACATAGCTTTGCATTCCTGCCCCACCCCATGTCTGCTGCCCCACCCACAGCTCCAAGTCAATCGCACAATTACAGGGTGAATTTGCAGATAAAT
>NW_007730631.1:176307-186574 GCF_000696425.1 Galeopterus variegatus
CCTGGTCCTGGGGCCCTGAGTGACAATGAGCAGGCACATAGCTTTGCATTCCTGCCCCACCCAGAGCTCCAAGTCAATCGCACAATTACAGGGTGAATTTGCAGATAAATAAGATTATTTTGTTCATGATTATGGTTTTAAATAATTAATTATCGAACATCAAAGACCTGTAAATATATATAAAGAATGGACTGGTTTTTGCAGGTCTGCCAGGGTTGCCTTCGGCTGGGTGGGGAGCTTGCGCAGGGCCCTGAGCACGGGGAGTCAGTGGCGCCTGCCCCTTCCCCGGGGGTCTGGCAGGGCAACCGGTGGCCACATGCTCCCGGACTCCTTCCAGTGCCTAGAAAAGAGGGAGGGGCAGAGGGCCCATTTTCTCCCCAGCGCATGAGGTTCCAGAAGCAACCGTGGGCAGCCAACCCTGGGTCCCTCCTTGGCTTCCTGGCCCTTCGCCCAAGCACTTCCTTTATATTTTTTTTATAAGGAACTTTTTGGACATAATTTCAGATTGACCAAAAAGTTGCAAGAACAATACAAAGAATTCCCAGGTACTTTCACCCAGACTCCCCAAGTGGTAATATTTTACCACATTTGCTTTAATTCCTTTTCTCTGTCATTCTTTCTCTCTGCCTTTTTTCCTAAACTCTTGTGGTTAGGTGTGGGCATAACACCTCTTGACCTCTAAGTACTTCAGTGTGGGGCTGGCTGGTGAACTCAGTTGGTTAGAGCATGGTGCTGATAACACGAAGGTCCAGGGGTTCATTCCTGTACTGGCCCAAAACCCCAAAAAACCAACAAACGGCAACAACAACAACAAAAACGAATAAATACTTCATTGTGTATCTCGCCCAAACAAGGAATTCTCTTGTCAGTGTTGGAAATTGGGAAATTAACATTGATGTAATACTGTTTTCCAGTCTACAGACCCTATTCTGATTTTGCACTAATGTCCGTTAAGTATCAAAAGAGAACCCAGGCTCTCAGGTTGCATTAACTTGTCATGGATCTGTTGTTTCTTTTAATCTGGAACCATTTCTAAGTCTGTCTTTGGGTTTTATAACATTGACATTTTGGAGAGTACAAGCCCGTTACTCTGTAGAAGGTCCCTGAGGTGGGTTTGTCTGATAGTTCCTCATGAGCAGATTTGGGTTGTACTCTGCTGGCAGGAATGTCACAGAACCAACGTGTGTCCTTTTTGATGCATCTTATCAGGAGGCCCGCAGTGTCAATTTGTTTCATTTTTGGTGATGTTGACCATGACCCCTTGGGTAAGGTGGTGCCCGGCAGGTTTCTGCACCGTACAGTCACTATTTTGCCATTTGCATTTAATACGTGTCCTATGAGGGGTGCTTTGAGCTTTGAGTAGCGAATGCTGCTACTCCTGCACTGCTTGTTGTTGCTGAGGTTGTTGATTCTTGTCAGGTGGTGGTTGTCTAATTCCATCTTGCCTTCTGCCATCAGAAGTTGGCTTCTGGGCCGGCCCGTGGCTCACTCGGGAGAGTGCGGTGCTGATAACACCAAGGCCCCGGGTTCGGATCCCATGTAGGGATAGCCGGTTGGCTCGCTGCCTGAGCGTGGTGCTGACAACACCAAGCCAAGGGTTGAGATCCCCTTACCGGTCATCTTTTGGAAAAAAAAAAAGAAGTTGGCTTCTGCTGTAAGGAACAGCTATCTCTTCCCCTTATGTTTATTTCTATCAGCATGGACTTGTGGATTCTTTATCCAGTAAGTTATAATCCACTGCTATCATTATTAATTTAGTTGCTCAGATGGACCCAGATTTGTCCAAAGGGATCCCTGTCAAGACGCCTCCTGTGTCATCTCACTTGTCCCCACCATTCTCTGAGCACTTCCTGACTTTCTGGCACAGTGAGATGCTCCAGGCTTATCCTGTAGTCTCCCTCCCTATAGTCGATCCCCGAGGTAGAACACCTCTCCAGAGAGGTCTGGTTCTATTTGTGGAGAAAGCCATTTGGAAACCAAGTGCTGGGTGTCTCTGCGTCTAGGCCCTCCCAAAAGACAGAGCTGGGAAATAGATGTATGCACGTCACACACACATGCATATGTTAGTGTGTGCAGATATGTACACTTCTATTCCATACACAGACATCTGTATCCATTTCTGCCTCCACCCATCATTCTGTCAGTCACACAGACATCCATATCCATTTCTATATCCAACTATCCATCTACCCATCTATCCATCCGTCCGTCCATCCATCCATCCACCCCATCCATCCATCTACCCCATCCATCGAACCATCCCATCCATCCAACCATCCCATCCATCCCATCCCTCCCTCCCATCCATCCATCCATCCCATCCATCCATCCATCCCATCCATCCCATCCATCCCATCCATCCCATCCATCCCATCCATCCCTCCATTCATCCCTCCATCCATCCCATCCATCCCATCCATCCCATCCATCCCTCCATCCCTCCATCCCATCCATCCCATCCATCCATCCATCCATCCATCTATCTATCCATCCATCCATCCATCCCATCCATCCCTCCATCCATCCCATCCTTCCCATCCTTCCCAACCATCCTCCCTCCCTCCACCCACACATCCACACTAATACCGATGAGCTCACACTGATACCTCCAGTTCCAATCTCACATCCAGGATCCCTTGTCATCTTCCCCTTTCCTTACTTGTAACTCTGTTTGCTGACAGGGAGAACCCACCCATCACCTACGTACAATAAAAGCAGCCTCCAGAGTTGGAGTCAATATTTCTTTTATCCTTACCTTGAAAGCACATAATTCCAAAACCATGTTTAAAAGTTACATGTGTTGTTATTTCTTCCTCCTTTTCTGTGATTTTATTGTTCACCTGAAATAAGGTTTGTTTTTTCCTGTTTGTATTTTGTATTAGGATGTTTTTCCCCAACTCTTTTTTTTTTTTTTTTTTTTTAAATTTTAAAGATGACCGGTAAGGGGATCTTAACCGTTGACTTGGTGTTGTCAGCACCACGCTCAGCCAGTGAGCCAACTGGCCATCCCTTTGTAGGGATCCGAACCCACAGCCTTGGTGTTATCAGCACCGCACTCTCCCGAGTGAGCCACGGGCCCGGCCATGTTTTTCCCCAACTCTTGATCGTATTTATTTATTTACTTACTCCTTTTATTGATTCATTGATTCATTTAATATGTAGAACATTAGCATGGTTCCAAAGTCAGGACTGTACAAAGTCACATGGAGAGAAGTGTCAGTAAATTCACTCCCATTCCCATCCACTCCCTGCAAATAACGAATCTCACCTTCCTATGCAGTTGAGGTGCAGACATGTGTGTTTTCTCATATCCCCTCCTTTCTTACATCAATGTAGTACAGCAGGGATCTCTTTTGCACTGTGCCCTTTTCACTTGACAGTATGTCCTGGAAACCGCTTTGTCAGGCCTGGCGGCTTCCTGGCTCCATTGCACAGCTGCGTGGTGTCTGCTGCAGGGATGCAGGGTAGTTTAGGTTGTTTCCGTTATCTTGCTGTGGCGAACAGTGCTGCAGCGAGTTACCTGTTGTAAGTGGATTTTCATTGCGGTGAGAATATTTTCAGGGCAGATTTCTAGAAGTGGGATGGCTGGGTCAAAAGAGAAGGGCAGATGTGATTTTTTAGCCTCTGCCGAGTGTCTCTCCCGAGGGTCCGGTAGGTCTGGTACGTTCCCGCCAGCCCTGCCGCTGGGAGGGTGTGGTTCCCCTGCCTCGCCAGCAGGGTGCGCTGCTGCATGTTTAAATTACCTGCTGGTCTCAGAGCTGAGAAATGGGATCTCAGTGAAGCTTTAGTTAGTATTTCTGTCATTAGGAGTGGGGTTGAGCATTTTGTCATATGATAAAGGCCATTTTTATATCTTTTCTGTGAATTGTCGGTAATTGTCAGTTTTTGCTTTCCACCCATTTTTCTATTGGATTTTTGACCTTTTCCCCCTAAGTTTTAAAACCTCAATAACACATCAGGGAGATGAGTCCTTTGTGGTATATATCGCAAATATTTTCTCTCTGTATCTCAGTTGTCCTTTGACTTTGTTACGGTGCTTTTTGTTTTCCTGCAGAAGGTTTTCTTTTTTTCTTTCTTTTAAAAAAAAATATAGCCACATTCATGAAGTTTTCTTTCCTTGCCTCTGGATTTGAGTCATGGTTAGAAAGCTGTTTCCTCCACTGAGGTTGGAAATGAATTTACCCATGTTTTCTCCTGGTTTTGTTCTTTGCACTTAGATCCCTAATCCATTGGAGTTTATTTTTGTGTATAGCGTGAGGTTTGGACCTAACTTTACGTTTCCAAGTGGCTACAGTTGTCCCAGCACTGCTGATTAAAAGGCCATCCTTGCCCCAGTGCTTGGAGATGCTGCCTGGGTCCTGTGCAATGCTGCACATGTACTCTGGTTTGTTTGTGGGCTTCCTCTTCTCTCCACTGGTGCATTTGTCCCCACGCACTGTTTCCCATGGCCAGATACTCTGCTGGGTGAGAAGACTTCGTCCGCCTTTGCCTGGATCACTTTGGTTTTTCTTCATGTCCTGTTTGTTGCCATTTTGAAGGGCTTGTAGATTTCCCCATGTATGTTAGAGCACAAATACTTGTTATAAGTTCATATAGGACAGTGGTGCTGGAACCAGGCCTGTCTCAGGGCAGTGGATGGCCTGTGTCCTGGAGGGAGGGCTGCTGGCAGGGATGTGGGGGCTTGGTTAAGAATTCTCTAAAATCTTTTTCTTCTGGGGAATATCCTCCAGGGAGGATATCCTCTGTTTCCACGAGCTGGTTACCCGGGCCCTTCCTGCCATCTGCAGCCACCCCATTGTCTACGGTCCCTGATCCTCTACCCTGCCGCTGACCCACGATGCCCTCCTTCCCCAGTTTAGTGTCCATGGTCCACGGCGAGCCTGTCCTTACTATCTGTTCCACCAGCTCCTGGCCCTTCTCGGCCCTCACTGCACCCCAGACACATCTGCTTCTCTGCCCACGCTCCCCAAATGGATCATCATCAACCCCAGGTTGTCCAGCTGCACCCCTAGCCTGACAGCTTCTGAGACCAGGGCTTGTGGCCAGGTCATGTTGCCCCCAGGGACGCTTGGCAGTGTCTGGAGACAGTTGTGGTTGTCATGACTGAGGGGGTATAGATGTGCTGCCGTTGCACATTCTAGGTGCGGAATTTTACCCAACCGAGGACACTCTGGGCTCTGAGATGCACTGTTACTGTGTGCCTGCTGGGCGTCCAAGAGGGGCCCCTGCTCAGAGCTGGGGTGACAGGTGGCTTCCCACCCATAGTGGGTGAGAACTTACCTGGAAAGGGGCAGAAAGGAAGCAAGTGGGCCAGGGGGAGACAGGAAGGTGGGGAAGGTTTCCAGAGACAAAAGGCAGTGTTTGAGACATACTTACACTGAAAAACTATTTGCTGTTTATCCAAAAATCATGTTTTACGGGGCATCCTATATTTTTATTTTCTAAACCTGGCTGTCCTCAGGGAGGACCATTGGTCTCCTGAGAATGTGCCTGGCTAGCACCACCAATGTGGCCCAAATGCTGTGCCTGAGCCGCATAGTGTATCTTCAGTGGCCTCAGGTGGGTTGTGCCCCAGGTGACGGGCAGAGGCTAGCCCTGCTCCCCTCTGGAAGGTGCCCCCCTGTGGTCCAGGCAGCCTTCTAAGTTACAAGCAGCAGCCAAGCAGCAGCGATGTGTAAATGGAAGAGAAATGTGGGACTTCTGGTGCTGAAACCAGGAATGTCCTGGGCAAACCAGGATCAGTTGGTTAGGCTCAACACAGAGTAGGCAGCAGCCGGTGAGGGGTTGGAGCTGCAGGAGGAGCTCCCTCTCACCCAGCTGTCTTTAGTCTCCTGCCCCGGGAGAGGTTGCCCTGAGATAGATGCCAGTGCAGCCTCCTGCTTCCCAGCACACCCCGCAGTCCTGGGCACATTGCTCCTGGTGTCCTGTCAGCACCTGGGGACTGACTCGGAAAGATGCGTACTTAGCCCCCCTGTGGCTGCATGCTGAGCTGCTGCAGAAGTGAGAGAAAGGTCCCGTGGGTGAGTCTTGGTGGATAGGTGGGATGCGTGTCCCAAGCATAGGCTCCCATGAGCAGCAGGCAAGGAGGGGGCAGGCATTTTTTAAAAAGAGATGTTGCCAAATTGCCCTTCAGAGATATTCTGCGTAGATCACGAGGGCATCTGTTCCTGCACGGCCTCAGCCACCCGGTGTGTCTTCAGACTTGCTGGTCATTGCCCAGTTGTATCTCTTGGATGACAAGGACGGTGACAGCTGCTGAGTAAGTGTACTGAGGTGCACAGTGTGCACAGCTCCCCATCAAGTGCTCTGTATCTGCTAACTTACGTAATTCCCTCCTGATGGCCTCAGCAGTAGGCCGTGAATGATGATCCCCACTTTTTTTTTTTTGACTGGTAAGGGGACCTTAACCCCTGGCTTGTTGTCGTCCGCACCACGCTCAACCAGTGAGTGCACCGGCCATCCCTATATAGGATTCAAACCCGCGGCCTCGGCGCTACCAGCGCCGCACTCTCCCGAGTGAGCCACGGGGCCGGCCCGTGATCCCCACTTTTTGGGTGGGGAAACTGAGGCCTGGAGGTTGGGAACTCGCTTCAGGTCACGCAGCTGGGGCTGGGACCAGGTTCCCCTGGCCTGTGCTCCTCACCACAGCCTCTCCCCTGCTGAGTCTCTGGGAAGAAAGATCTAGGGGCTGCAGACAGACACATCATGCAAAGCTTCCCAGCAGTGGCCTCGGCTCACCATTGGGAGGTATGTGGGTCTGAGAAGGCCTCCTTGCTCTTGGCCCTGGCCTGGGGGTCTCAGTGGTGCTGGGAGTGCGTGGGGGGTGCCCCTGAAGATGCCTGGCTCTGAGAGGGGCTGTGTCAGAGCAGGGCCAGGTGCATTCGTGGGGGGTGGGTTGCTGTGTTCTCAGAAAGGAGACGGGGCAGGGGACCAAGTGTCCACAGGAGGCCAGGACTGTGTCTGTCCCGCCTCTATTCTTCTACCCCTGCTGCTGCCCGGGCCAGGCCACTTACCTCATGCCCAGCTCCCTGCGGCCCCTCCTGCCCCCATTTGTCCCTCTGTTCCCATAGCCCAGTCAGAGCTCTGCCTTCCTCTCGTCCTCTGATGCCTGCGGTCTAGGCCTGCCCCCTCCCTCCTCAGCAGATGCCACCGGCCCCTAGACTTGCAGTAGCTGGTGGCCTCGTCCCTGCTCCTCCTGGCTCTCCCCAGCAGGCGACTGGGCCCACTCACCCACGTCACTTTCAGCTGGTCTGTCCCAACTGGATTTTCAGCTCCTTGGGGCCTAGAAACGGGTTGATTAAGATATGGGTTAGTTAAGGGTAGCTAGCCTGGAGCCAACAGTGGGTTAGTCCTGGCTCGGCCTTTCTGCCTCTGTGACCTGGGATAGCCTGAGTTCTCTTCTTTGTAGTGCAGGGGTGGTAACGGTGCCTATCTGATAAGGTTGTTGGGAAGGTCAAACTATTACCCCCATAAAGTGCGGTGATGGGCATCTGAGCAGGTCTGACAAACTTCAAACCAAGTCACAGGATTCATGAGGAGGCTGGAACCAGGCTCAGAGCTGGGCGGTGACTTTGCTGGAGTGGGTAGGTAGAACCTTCTGGAAGGGCCTTGGAGGAGGTGCCTGCCCTCACTGCCCTTCGTGAGCAGCCCTGCTGACCTCTATCTCCCAGCTGAGAGTCGGTGTCAGGGAGGGCCTGGCGTGGGTCCCGAGTGTGGCCCTCAGCAATCCCCTGTGACCTGTCCCCCTGGTCACCTCACTGTCCTCCTGGAATGGATGGGGTCCTGAGAGGATGGCAGGTGCCAAGAGAGGAAGGGTGCGGGTGCCATACTCAGTGAGTGCTGCAGGGCTGCCCAGGCCACTCGGGCCAGGACTGTTGGCCTAGCAGGCTTGAGTCTGCCCTGTGAGGGTCAGGGTGAGAGTGCGTCTGCCCTAACCGGCCCCTGGGGACTCAGTTGATGGCTGGATCCCAGTGGCCCCGGGCTATGAGGCTGGCTCTTGCTCACTCCCGGCTTATAGTCACAGCCCCTGCTGCTCTTGGGACAAGGTCTTAGAGCTGACAATGCTCAGTAGCCCACTGGGGAAGCATGAGGGAGGCCCCGCGGCCAGTGGCATGGGGCTGGTTATTCCCCCTGTGTTGTGTTTCTCCAGTGATTTGGGGGCTTGGGCCTTGGGAGGGAGTGTGTTGTCATTGGAGGTGTGAGGGCTCCCGGGCCTGGCACCAGGGCTCGGTGCCTTTCTCCAGGCTGGTAATCAGGCAGAGATGTTTGGTTTTCTAGGTGGTTCCATGATCTCGCTGGACTTGGCTGTCCTAGAGCCTCATGACTAGGTGAGAGAGGGGTTCTCCTTGCTGGGCGAGGTCAGAGGCCTCCTGAGCTTGAGTGGGAAGTCGCTTCCACAGCCCTGGCACCATGAAGGAGGACCTGGGGCTGAGGTTTGTTCTGCGCGCAGGGTGCCTGCTGCTGCTGTGGTGTCCAGGTCTTTCCACTGGTCTGTCGGCTGCTCATGTATCTGTGGAGAAATGTCCGCTCAAGACCTTTCCCCATTTTTTCATTGGGTTGTTTGTCTTTCTGTTGTTGAATGTAAGAGTTCTTGATATATTTTGGATACAAGTTCCTTATCAGATACATGATTTGCAAATATTTTCTCCTGTTTCATAGCCTTTGAAGCACAAAGTCTAATTTATCATGCTTTTTTCGTAACATGCATTTTTAACATGCATGTATTCAGAAACTATGCCTGATCCAAGGTTGTGAAGATTTATTTCTGTTTTCTTCTAAGGGTTTTGTGATTTTGGCTCTTAAAGTAGATCTATGATCCATTTTGAGTTAATTTTTGTATATGGTGTGAGGTAGGGGTCCACCTTCATTCTTTGCATGTGGATGTCCAGTTTTCCTGGCACCATGTATTGAAAAACCTTTTCTTTCCACATCAAATGGTCTTGGCACCCTTGTTGAAAACCAACTTTTTTTTTTTTTTTTTTTTTTGCCACGTGCCAGTTAACTCTGTGGTAACTTTTCTGACACCTCCTGCTAAAAACCCAAAAGGTCAGAAGGATTGTGAGGACCCACTTTCAGAGTTGGTATTCGTGATCAAGCAAGTGTTTGCCCTTCTCCACAGGAGGTTTCTGTCAAAAACCAACTGACTTTAAATGGTTTTTTTTTTTTTGGAAGTATGCACAGGTTGATGCAGTGGGGCTGGCCAGTTAGCTCAGTTGGATGGAGCATGTGTGGTGTTGACAACATCAAGGTCTAGGGCTCAATCTAGTACCAGCCAGCCGCCATTAAAAAAGTTATATCAGTAAAGACGTCTGTGTATTTATTCTATTCTGAGGGTTATAACCCAATACTATCATTATTTATTTTGTTGCACAAGTTGTCCTTGTGTTGCTATTGGGACCTCCTTCCTGTGTCCTTTCTGCACGCTCCTGTCCTCCTCTTAGCATTCTCTTTCTCTCTGGTCCCACAAGATGCTCTGGGCTCGTCTGGTCTATTCCCTGCCCCGGCCCTAGCATTGACCACTTCTCTTCCAAGGAGCCTGGTTCCTTATATGGTTTTTAAATATCATTCCCCAATATGAGGGTACTTCAAAAAGTTCATGGAAAGATTAATATTAGCTTTCAATTCTATTTTTCCATGAACTTTTGAAGTCCTTTTGTATTGGAGAGTGATATTTAGAAGCCAGCATCTGGGCACTGGGTGCACTTGGTGTTTGGGGTTGTCATTGCTTGAAGGCCCCTCAGCTGACAGAGCTTGGAAACAGGAACATAACACCTGTGCCCATGCAGGTTTGTATTTACTTCTGCGTCTGTCTGTATAGGAATCTTCAAAACCTTATGAGTTCATACTGACAGCGTGGCAGAGTGTTCAAGTGGTCAGACGCTTCTGAAGCTTTGGGTGGCCTTCCCTAGCCTGTGAGGGGTAGACAGAGTCCCCTGAAGAAGGGAGAACCCTCCTACTGGGCTAAAGGCTTGGGTGGGAGGCAGGAGATGGCATGTTCCTTTTGAGGGCCACTTTGGGCTTGTGGCCATGGGAGGAGCAGGTAGGGCTAGGTCCCAAGCCATCAAGTGTACAGGTGAGGGGATCCCTTCCTTTCTGGCCCAGAGGATGCCCAGTTAACTCTCCACCTCTCAGGCTCCGCGCCTACCTCCAGGGCAAGCCTGGGTGGCTGAGGTGACCGCAGCCTGATGGCCAAGATCACCTCTGCTGGGGGAGGGATGCACGTGTCCTGGGGATCCCAGAGATGCCACCTGCTGCAGCAGTCCCTTGT
>NW_007730632.1:0-13584 GCF_000696425.1 Galeopterus variegatus
GGAAAAAGACAAAAGACAAAAGACAAAAAAAAAATTTAAAAAAAAAAGAAGGGGAGAATTGGTGGGGGCACAGCAGCGGGAGAAGCAAAGAGACCACCCCTAATTTGGAGGAAAGGGGCAGCCTTGCACCAAAGAGGCTCAGGTTCAAATCCCTCGTGTGTTTATTCCCAGGTGCACTTTGTGAACTGTTTTGGGTGCTAACTCTTCAAGCACCCTCACATACTAAGAACTTAGCCTGGTACTTGGCCTGTCATAGTTTCCCTGAATTACTAGCCCTCTGCCTTCCTAAAGTCACATGCATCTTGAGTGTTCTCTTCAGAAACTTGCACATAGTTGTGAAAATTTCTGTGCAGGTCCATGGTCCAAGGTAAAGAGCTGTGCTCTAATTATTCACTCCATCCCCTTTCCCTCTCTCTCTTAAGAAGTTAATACAGGCTGGTGGGTTAGCTCAGTTGGTTAGATAGTGGTGTTGATAACACCAACGTGTTATCACCAGTGTTTGATCCCTGTACTGACCAGCTGCAAAAAAAAAAAGAAATTAACCTAGTGGAAGAGATGTTTTTCTGCATTTGTATGCCAGTGTCAGAGTCTGACTTGTATTAATTGCACACTGAGTGCTTTCTAAATGAGTGAGAGAATGAAGCTGATATCTTGTTTGCATGGGCATAGGGTCACAGAACTTTCAGACTGGATGAGATAGGAAAGTTCATATCATCCAACCCCTTTATTTTATAGATTATAAAACTGAGACTCAGAGAGGTTAGTTCACTTGCCCAAAGGCACACAGCTAATAATAATAAAATTAATGTTCTCCCAAGCAGATGACTTATGCTCAGATACGATTAGGTTTCCTTCCCTCAGAACCTTTTCAGTATACAGTGTCCATTCTGATCTATCAGTTTTATGAATTGTGTTGCAAAACTGAGTTTTCTTTTTCTTTTTTTTTTTTTTTTTTGATGGCTGTTCGGTAAGGGGATGTAAACCCATGACCTTGGTGTTACAAGGCTGTGCTCTAACCAACTGAGCTAACCAGCCAGCCTATAAAACTGAGTTTTCTTGTCCCTCATATCTGAAGCCAAAGACATGGATGACAGAAACATATATGCCAGGTGTCAACTGTAGAACCATGTGGTGTGAGCCCCGTAGGGCAGAGCCTTGTCACCTCTTTCTCTGGGTCTCCACTTTCCATTCTCCTCCAGTCCTTGCCTAGAGCTGAGAATACAGACTGCTGAGACGGGGACTTTTGTGCCCAGGCCAGGCCAAGCTGAGGGTGGAAGGTGGATTAGGGACAGAGCAGGGGAGGACTTTGTTCCTGCAGAGTCCTGGAAGTCTTATTTGGAGCTGTCCTTCTATTCTTAGTTTCGAAGGCACTTTGTTTTCTGGTGCATTGTTTTAACAGCCACCAGGAAGTCGGTCCCTGCTCAGGGTCAGCAATGCCACTGGTTCCTGCCTGTGGCTGCCCAGGTGGGAAGTTGTACTGGTTTGTTTCTGAGCTGATCCTTTGTCATCAGGATCATTGCAGCCCTTTCTCCTTTTGTTGACCAGCCTGTCTGCATGGAGCAAGGAAGGGTGAGGAGGAAGAAGAGATTCCAGTGAGTCTATTTTTCTTTATAGCAAAAATAACTGCCCTTATTTTTACATAAAAAAAAATGCTAGAATCCAGATCTCAACAGAGCACCATGCTCTCTGGAACAGCATCGTCCAGTGGAAATAGAATGTGAGCCACATGTGTAATTTGAAATTTCAAGTGCTCGATAACCACAGTGGCTCACGGTAGCCATTGGACAATGTAGGTCTAGAGATGCATTGTGCTGCAGGACTTTTTATAAGATGGAAATGTCTCATATCTGCTCTGTCTTATGTGAAAACTATTAGCCACAGGTGCCTATCGAGCATTTGAAATGTGGCTAGTGTAGCTGAGGAGCTGAGTTTTAAATTTTATTTAATTTTAATTAATTAAAATGTAAATTTAAACAGTCATGTGTACCTATTTGACAGCACAACTCTAGAGATTTGATCTTATTAGAGAGATATCTATTCAAACTTGACTGAAGTATCATTTTTCACCTACTATGTTGGTAGAAATTAAAAAGTTGGGTAACTGGTGAGGGTAACAGAACCTTTCATGCATGGCTGGTGGGAGTATAAATTAGAGAAGGCTCTATGGAGGACAGTTTGGCAATGTTTATAAAAATTACAAACATACATTCCCTTGGACCAGCAGTTCTGTGTCTGGATATTAATGCTGCAGAGTCTCTCATGCGTGTAGAATGGTTTATGTAGAAGAATATTTGCTGCAGCAGCAAATTGGAAACCACATATATATACCCAGTCAATAGGGGACTTAGATAAATAAATTATGGCAAATTTTTAAAATATAATTTGCAGCCATTAAAAAAATGAGTTTTTTTTATTTGATGACATGAAAGGCTTTCCAAGATACAGAGTTAAGTAAGTGTGGAGCAGTGCATACAGTGTATTGCCATTTGGGTAAAAATAAATGATTTGCTTTTTTATGTATAGAGTAGCTCTGGAAGAATGCAGAAGCCTCCTCGGAGAGGAAGGGATGGCTGGGGTGGGAGAGAGGCCTACTTATCATTGTATGGTATACACTTTTGGAATTTAATCCCATGCATTTGTATTACCTATTCAAAAAATAAATATCATCTAAAAAATAAAAAAGAGGATACTCTAAGGGAAGGGTGAATCAGAGAAGGCTGCCTAGAGGAGGTGACCTTTGGACTGAGTTGTAAAAGAAGCATTGGAGTTCTTCAGGCAAGAGAAAGGCTGAGGCTCAGAGGCATGAACAAGCAGATTCCATGTGTGCCCAGCAGTGGACAGAGTACTCAGTATATAAAGTAGGGCAGTAATGGAATTTGGACAGGCATGGGATCGGCTAGATGGGAAAGGTTTTGTGAGCAGAGTTTGGACTTAACTCTATGGGCCCCAGGCAGCCATTGACAATTCGAAGGAAGCGAGAAGTGACAAGATTGTATATGTGTGAATGACAACTTCGGCAGAGTGGAGGATGGTGTGAAACACTGGTTCTCAAAATGTGATCTGAGGACCCTTAGGAGTCCCCAAGACGTAGAGGGTACTAACTAACTACAACTACAAAACAGATTTTCTCTGTATGTGTTGACCAAAATAACAAATCGCAGCAGATTAATTGCAGGAGCAGATATGTGAATCCAGTGTCTTCAATGCAGCCAGACATGAAAAAGACCTGTCCAAATATAAAATAATGCTATTCTTTTCACTATGTTTTGGAAAATATAGTTAATGTTTATTAAAATATGGTAATTGAATTAACAAGTAGTATGTTAGTTTTTTAAAAGAATGAATATTTTTAAGTTTCTCAAATTTATTTCCTAATACTGTAAATATTGATAGATATAACCCACAGAAACAAAAGTTTATTGGGGCCCCCAATAATTTTTAAAAGTATAAAGGGGTCCTGAGACCAAAAAATCAAGAACTGCTTGTCTAGAAGCAGGGAGGCCCTATGTACTTGTGATTCTGGTTGGATCCAAATAAACTATCAGGAAACAAATGCAGCCATCCAAACCTGAGTCACGTGGGAGGTGTGAGCTTGCAGTGCTGGCGTTGATGTGCATGTTACGTGTGGATCTCCGTGCACTGATGTGGTCTGGGTGGGTGCATGTGAGAAGGGGATCTTGGTTGATGGATCAATTTTGACTGAGGGGTATGTTGGTACCCAGGTCCTACACTCCATTTTCCCACTAATGGATATTTCTGTTATTTCCAGTCCTTTGCTGTTATACAAATCCTGAACATGTCTCCATGTGCCTGCAGGCAAGACACAGGGTCTCTTCCTAAAAGTGGAATACTAAGCTGTAGGACATATACATCTTCAGCTTGACTACAAGTTGCTCTCCAATCCATGTCTCTCCCTCCAGTTTTGTATGAGAGTCCCCATTTCTCCCACCCTTTGTATTGTCAGACTTTTACATTTTGCCAATCCAGGGATAAGAAATGATATCTTGTTTTAACCCCTCTCCCACCATCACCCCTACGTCCATTCCCCAGATTGGAGACTAAGATACTGAACTCTGAATTATAGACAATTCAGGAAAAGTCTTTGCCTCAAGGAAACTTGTGTGTTCTGTGCGGGGGGGGTGAGGGGTGGAGGAGGGGGCACACAGAGGTAAGTTCTGAATTCTGGTTCCCTGGGGGAGGAAGGAGTAAAAAACTGGGATGCTGCTCTTTGTTTTAGAGAGAAATTGCGCAGTCAGCTGTTCCTATGGTGTTTGATGTAATTTGGGGCCACTTGGGTCCTCACTGAAGGAAAAGAAACCAGACTTCTCTCTGTTGCCTGACCTGGGCTGGTGTTGGGGGTAAGACGCAGTATGAAGCATTAAGCTGAGACCTGAGGCTTTGGGCACACCAGTGTAGTGTGCAAGTATAAACCGCCTTCGCTGGACTGCTCACATTCCCCCTTCTGCAGGCCATCCCGCAGGCCTCCCTGCAAGCCTGAAGCCAGGGCCGGCTTCCCCAGCCTGCCACCTCTGCAAGCGCACAGGGTCCTGCATCCAGAAGGGCCACTTGCTTGGTTTAATGCTTTGCTAAAGTCATCTTGAAACTGAATAGTTTTTGGACAAAGGGCCCCCACATTTTCATTTTGCTCTGGGTCCTGCAAATTATATAGCCACTTCTTCCTGAAGCATCTCTGGGTCTCTCAGACTAAAAAGAGTGTGGGCAGAGGGGTGCAGCTCCACAGGTGGCACTCTTCTCCCCACTCTGTGCAGGGCCTGCCCCCACCGCAAGCCCCAAGGGTCTTTTGGATGGAGCACTCATTTCCTCATTTCATGCCTTTCTTCTCCATTCTACCTCTCTCTATATATATGTATGTATATTTACACACATATACACACATATACATATACAGTATGTACCCACACATGTTCTGCTGATTCTCATTATTCATGGATTCCGTATTTGAGCTACTCTCTAAAATTTGTTTATAACCCAAAAACAACACTTGTGGCACTTTTGCAGCCATTCACAGACATGTGCAGAGCAGTGAAAAATTTGAGTTTCCAGCTGAGGTTGAACGAGGTGAATATGCTGTCCTCTTGTCCCAGCTCATACAGGTGTCCTTTATTGTGGTCTACTTAGTGCCATGTTTTTCACATTTTTGTACATTTTGTTGGTGACTTCACTGTTTAAAATGGTCCCTAAGTATAGTACTGAAGTGCTGTGTCGAGGGTTCCTAAGGGCAAGAAGGCTGTGGTGTGCCTTACAGAGAGAACACGAGTGTCGGGTAAGCCTACTTCAGGCTTCAGTTATGGCGTTCTTGGCCCTGGACTCAATGTTAGTGAACCAACAATATATATTAAGTAAGGCTTCTTTAGTGGAAACACACATAAAACAAGGTTATGTGTTGATTGGTTGACAAAAATATTGCAGCCAGCAGCTCACAGGAACGTAATCATTCAGTATTCACTAACTCAGTGTTCACGGCGACTTTATAGAACATTACTGTGAATAGCAAGAATCGACTGTGTGTGTGTGTCTTTTCCTCTCCCTTCCTCTCCCTGGCTCACTGTCTTTTTACCCTCCCTTTCTTCTCCTAATCCCTTGCTTTTTCAGTTCCCTTTCATTGGTCACCCGTCCTTCTGGCATTAGCCTTTAGCCCTCAAGGGCACCCACTAAGGGCCTTTATCCATTCAATGCACATTCAATACACATCAGTACAACTCAGTATCCATTTAGTACACATCTATGAGTCACCTTCTTTTTGCCACTCACTGGATTGTTCTGGGCCCTGAACACAGACCTTATGTTTCAGAAACACCACTTACAGTTAGGGTTGTTGTAATCTGTGATTTTGAGGCAAATCGAGAATCTCCTACTTATTTCTAGAAAGAGTTTCTCAATCTCTGATGTTCTTATTGCCCAGTCTCCTTCCCGACCAGGTGATCTCCTTAGCTACATGTTGTCATAAATGCATAAAGTGTTACAAGGAAACTTTAGCGGTCACCTGGTCCAACCCCTTCCGTGTACAGATAATGAAACTGAGATCCAGAGAGGGAAAATGAAATGCCTCAGGTCACATAGCTTGTCCAATAGCCTTAAAAAATAAATGACGACCCAGGTAATAATTGTTCCCAGTGGCTCTATTTTACTATTACGCATCGGGTTAGAAAAAGATAACATCAATTTTGATCTAGCAACTTCTGGTAAAAATTTATAAAACAAATTCTTGCACATTGTGTACATTTTAATAAAACTGGAGAAAATGTATAAATAGAAGTTTTAAAAAACTATCTAGATTAACTGTCTTTTATTTGCAGAAGCATCTCCTACCTATAGTCAAACTGTCAAGATGTTTGCAATGTAGAGGATTTTTAAATTTCTCATTTGGGTGATTTTCATGATTAAAATATCATTATAACACATCCAAAAGTAGATATCGCTTGGTCCTAACAATATGCAACATAAATTTGTAAGCCAAGACTGTAACAATAAATAGGGGAGGAAGACTGAGCAGGCCTCGCTTCTCCAGACCTAGCCTCCACTCTCTCCCCTCCCAAAAAGGGGAAGGAAGAAGGTTAAGTAAAGATAACATGCCCATCCTCAAACAAAGCGTGGCTAGCCCTTTCAGGTCCCCTGCACACTCCCATTTCCTGTGGCTAATGTTAGACTATTAGATACAAATTTCATTTTTAATCCATGACTGGGCAGACAGAGGGTTATAGTCCTGGGTGGTTCAGAGCCTCTCCATAAAAGACAGGAAAAAGGAGGAGTCCCTTTTCAGTCATCCCGGGTGAAAGGGAAACAGAGACTTGCTTTTTCTGTACTTGTCACAAGCAGCAAAATGCATGGGACAGTTCTTTGTGTGACAATTATGAGACAGAACTTCCACAAAGAAAGGGTTTCATAAACTTCGCTCATTTGTGAATCATCCTTTACCATAGCCCTTAACATTGAGAAAGACTTAATAATTCTCTACAAAACAATAGTTTTTTTCCCTTATGTTTCTCTTTAATGGAAAGTTTATATAACTATGATAAACAGAAAACCAGTGTGCTCTCCATAAATAGAATATAACTATTAACGTAAATAAATGTGCACAAAATGATGTAACTGAATTCTACCAAGATGCTCTTGCCTGAGCCTCTTTGCACCCAAAAGAGAAAGATTGAGGTTGGTACACATTAGTAGGGTGTAAAAGGTGAGGTAGCCCCAATCTGAGCCTTTCTCCTTGATGGATTCAGGATGGACAATGAATTGAAAATGTAATAACTTTCTGATTCTGTGATCTGATCCAGGGTAAAGACTGCTCTAGCAGACTCTCCCAGTTCCCCACCCATACAGCCTAGGCCACTCCAGATACCATCTGCAGAGTCCCCTGTCAACACCTGTGACTTCCTGTGTCCCTCTTCCTGAGGGGTTTCCAGCCAAGGCAGCTAATATCCCACGGAGCCCCCTCCATCAATGAAGGGAGGAGTTGGTAGATTAAAACTCCCACCTCCTCACCTCTCAGTGGAAAATTTTGAGGTGTATCTTACATACTCTCTCAGGAGGGCCCCAGTAGGTTGAATTCTGGCTGCCCAGGCTGTAACCTGCTGGCTCCACACCCTTTATCAGCTTCCCTCCTTTCCCCCATCTCACTTCCCCACTCCCCACCAGTTTTCCCAAATAAATAGCTGATACCTAAATCTTTACCCCAAGATTTGCTTTAGGGGAGCCCCAAATGAAAACAGCTGGTGAGCATACTATACTAAAGAAAGAAGGCACACCTAAAATGTTTTTAAAAATAGATACATTTAGTTGAATTGGAAATGGAAGCATCAGAGTGAATTCATGGTTATACCCATACACATTCATATATTTTTTCCTACTTCTGTCTACTGAGAGGGTCTAGAAGTAATGACACCCCAGTAGCCATGAACATGCCTGGTGCCCAGATCTTGGTTTCAAAATACCATTCTCCACTAAAAGGAACCAGGGATCCTTGGAGAAAAGGCTGAATCTAGGGCTGGAGCAGGGAAAATACAAGAGGAGCCTGGAACATCTTTTTGTACCAAGGAGTAATAAAGTGCTCTTAAAATAACGGATATGTGAACAAGCTGTACACAGGCACTGGCTAGTAAGGGTTCTCCCCAGACAAGTCTAGGACAATCTGAGCATCAAAATGGTTAATGAGAGTAATAGATCATAACCCACTGAATGAAATATGAATCCGTGAGCCCACATTGATGTAAATAAGCGAATAAGTAAATGATGAAGTGGGGAAAGCTCTTCTGTACAGTAGAACGCTAACTCATAAATATAGAAGGGATGATGGAGTTAAAAAATCACCGATGGATGCTAAAACTAGTATGTTAACATTTTTTAAAGGGCCGGCCCGGTGGCGCACTGCTACAGGGCGCCGCTTGGGAGCGCGGCGGCACTCCCTCCAAGGGTTCGGATCCCACATACAGACCGGTTCCCGCTCACTGGCTGAGCGAGGTGCGGGCGCAGCACCGAGGTTTGCGATCCCGTTGCCGGTCACGAAAAAAGACAAAAAAAGGAAAAAAAAAAAAAAAAAGAAATTAATTTGCCTTTGAAAAGTGTATTCATCTTCCTCTGTTGAAATTAATTTGATATTCACATGCTTTTGGAAGACTTTAGAGAGCTATTTCAAGTAACTGTAGAGATTTTAAAATGAAATATGTAAATTTTAATAAGTCTTACATTTCCAGTTTGTGAAAATTTGAAGCCCTACTTTCTACAGAGTATTTTTTATTCATCTGTTTCTCAGTTTATGTATTTGTTATTTGAACAAATAAATGTGCATATCCTTGTAAAAAAAAATGCAAAACCTGAATCTAGTCATGAAGAAACATCTAATAAGCCCACAATGTGGGAAATTGTACAGCATAACTGGCCTGTACTCCTCAAAATTGTCAAAATCAAGAAACACAAAGCCTGGGGTACTGTTCCAGATTAAAAGACACCAGAGAACACATAACAATAAATGCAGCACATGATCCTGAATTGCATTCTGGACCAGGAATAACAATAGCTATAAAATACATTACAGGGATAGTTGGCATATTTTTAAAATGAATGGTGGGTGAGTTAATATATTTTGCCAATGTTAAGTTTCCTGCTTTTGATAATAATTATACTGCATAAGAGGATGCTGTTGTTCTTAGGAGATACACACTGACGTATTTGGGGACTAAAGGGACATAATGCCTGCAACTCATTCTCAAATAATTAGGAAGAAAAATAATTTATATCCACATGTCAAAATAAATATGTAGAGAGAGAAAAACAGAGAGAGATAAAGGAAAAGAGGCAAAATATGAGCAATCAGTGAATCTGGGTAAAGGGTATCCAGGAGTATCTTTTTCTTTTCTTTTTTTTTTTTTCCTTTTTGTCTTTTTTTTACTGACCGGTAACGGGATCGCAACCCTCGGTGTCACGCCCGTACCGGGGACGGCAACAGGATTGCAACCCTCGGTGTCATGCCCGCATCGCGCTCAGCCAGTGAGCGGGAGCCGGTCTCCACATGGGATCCGAACCCTCGGTGGGAGCGCCGCCGCGCTCCCATTCGGCACACTCTCCAGTGCGCCACTGGGCCGGCCCGGGGGAGTATCTTTTTCTAGACTTGCGAACTTTTTTATACACTTGAAATTATATTAAGATAAAGTTGCCAAAAGTAAAACAAAATACATTCACAAATAACCTGTGCACTCCTCCCTTCCCAAGAAAAAGGTCTGTGTCCGTTTGTTCCTCTGTGGGGCATCCACTTCCTCTCTCTGCACAACTCTAGGGGGCATCACGCCCTCTGTGTGCTGCCGGTGACCCTGCAGCTTCTGCTAAGCCTCGGTGCCTGTGGGCCCTTGTGCTACCGTAAGGCAGCGAGTTGGCCCAAACACTTCAGCAGAATTAGGTGGGTCTTAGCTGGGGCAGAATTCTTTAGGCCTGAGAAGAAGATAATTTAAGGATTATGTGATTGAAAATAGCTCTCTTCCAAACAAAACTGGAAACTCTCACAAAACACTAGTTGGTTATCTTTAAAGATGTTCCTCTCATTCAGAAGGAGAGAAACAACTAAGGAAAGTAACTATGTAATAATTAATACCCTTTCCTCAAAACAATGGACCCTCATATGCCAACAAAGTCTCTTTATATATCTCCTCAGTATGTCGCCTCTGGAGGCAACTGGAGCCTCAGGAACAGCCATGGACTGTCTATATGACAAAGGCCCCTCTCCTCACCCAGCTAGATCTCACTGAGCACAGGGGAGGCCACCAGTCTTCAGCAGAGTCATGACTAACTTGAGAATAATGCTCTTGGCAATAGTCTGCAGAAAAGCAATCAGAACAATAATGTGAAAGCCAGTTACCATTTCTGATGCAGTATCTGGAAAGATGTCAGCTGTGATTAGGGGGACATTTTCCTCTTGCAGCTGTCTTTGAAAGTGGAAGAGGGGCTCACCACAAACCCAAATTACAGGGAAGAAGGCAAAGGGCCCCCAAACACCAGAGACATGCAGGTATTCAGGGCATCCCTTCTTTAGTGGCACTATCATGTCCTGTCAAGTTTTGAGTAAAAAGCAAAAGTTGTGGTGAGCCACAAATAGGCTGCAGGGAAAGGGAAAAGTACTTTGTGCTAAATTTTCTAATCCTGACTCTTTGCTTCAAAGTCCATCCCGATCACTTTTATCCTGAAGTCTGAAACTGAGGCCTGGGTTTTTCAGAATCAAAGCATATTTATCCAGCATTTAATCCCTTTCCCAGGAAATCAGTGTTTTACTAAGACTAGAATTCTTTCATGTCCAGAACTTTCCTGGACATTTCTAAGGCCTAACCCGGCACACAGAAAAAGCTCAACAAATGTTTGTTAACTGATGTATGTGAACAAATGAACCCACTTACCCACAGGGTAGCAATTACAAAGCTGCAGAATTTCTCTTCAGGAAGACTAAAATGCCAGGAAACATTGTATAACACCAATTTTGATTGGGGGGCCCAAAATGCTCCTGAATTTTGAAAATTGAAACCCAGGAACAACAGGAGACTCAGATAAACGAATTTTCCTATATAGGTTCATTCATTCAACAAATATTTTGTTGAGCACCTATTATGTTCCAGGCACTGGGCAAGCTGCTATAGATATATTAGTTAACAAAAGAGATGCAGTCGGGTATAGCCAGGTGATTCTAATGTATAGCCAAGATTGAAATCATACCTCAGAGTTGTCCCACCAAGCTTTAGGAAGAGGAGTATTTATTTACCAACTCCAGTTCATCACAGGTTGAAGGCTGCTCCTGGTGGCATTAACTCTCCAGCATTCCTGGCTTATAGAAAGCTGAGATGTGCAGAGCAATGGTGATTGCCAATGTGAGAGGGCCAGCAGCCTCTGCTACACAAGTAGCTGGATCTGATACTTGCAGAGCAGCCTTAGGCAAGTCGTTTAAACTTTTTTCTTTTCTTTCTTTCTTTCTTTTCTTTCTTTTTTTTTTTTTTTTTTTCTGGCAGCTGGCCGGTACAGGGATCAAACCCTGGACCTTGGTGTTATCAGCACCACGCTCTAACCACGTGAGCTAACCAGCCAGCCCCCCATTTAAACTCTTTAAGCCTCAATTTTCTCATGTGTTCTTCGTTTTTCCTCATGTACTTCTCTGTACAGCTATAAGGATTGTATGTAATACATGTCAGGCATCCAGCATGCTGTGGATTCTTAATAGATAGTTGTTATAAATTCCAGTAAAGGGAAGAAGGGAGGGAGGAAAGGAGGGAAGGGGCTACCCTAAGCAGCCAGAATATACCATAAAGAAACCAAACTTCAGCAGCTTAGGTTGTGAATTTTTTTTTTTTTTTTTTTTTTTTTTTTTTTTTTTTTTTTTTTTTTNGCGCTTCCCAAGCGGCGCACTTATCCAGTGCGCCACCGGGCCGGCCCAGGTTGTGAATTTTAATGTGGTAGACAACACCAAATGGTTCTGCAAGGGAAGCTTGTGTGCACTGAGAGGGACATTCTGATTTACAGGGCAGCTTGGCAAGTGCAGCTCATTTCTCCAGCATTCTTCATCTCTACTTTGTGTGGCAAATCGCCCCCAAAATTGTACCAGTGGCTGAAGGGAGGCCTTGCTCTCTCTGTAGTTACAGGCCTGCCTGTTGGCACTTGGGGAAGAAAGAACTCATGAATCCGGGGATGCTGTGGCTGATAAGGCATTACTAGCACCAGGGTCATTTCTAGATAGGAGAAGGCAGGAGCACAAACTAAGAGTAAGTGAGGACCTGAGAACTCTCCTTGTAAGTTCAGGTTCCCAGTATTATTGTAGATGATAAGCATGTTTGAATCTGAATTATAACGTTGGATGGGCTAAGTTGATGGTTACATGGAGTAATTCTCTAGAAATAAAGCAATTGTTTGGACATTCCCTAAACTATATATATATATATATATATGGATAATATTTTTGTTGATAAAGGCCTCAAATCATTCCATCAGTGAAGAATTTTGATAAGTAGGAATTTGTTATAGTGTTAAAACATATATGAGAATAAATAAATAAAAGAAGGCTGGGAAAGTACCAGTGGTAACAGTGTTACAAACTACAGATTGCGATTAATCCAATTCAGGGCACCTGAGAGCCAATGGAAAAAATACGTACAATAATTATAGCAATTTAGAAGGCCTAGAAAAAAGCGCTCTGGTTAATTCAGTTTTGTGCTTCTTGTCACACCCCATTGTTGAAAATCTTTGTGAATATGAACCCCATCTCTCCCCTTAGGTCAGCGCCCATAATGGTTTTTTTTCTGGAAAATATGCTTGCCACCCCTCTGCCCTGGATAGACAAGTTTTCTGTCTTTTCTCCTGCTCCTCTGGCCTTGAGGGTTTTGGAGGGAAAAGTAGTCTGCAAAGGTTTGTCGAATGACAGAGTGAACCCTGCTGCGAGCTGGTTATCAGGGCTGGCAGTGCCTCTGGCAGGCTGTTGGGATCTCCCTGATCCTCCCACTTGCTTGGTTGAACATTATTTCCTTCCCATGGGAGAGGAAGCCCTTTCCCATCTCTGCTTCCAAACAAGCCTAGGACCAGGTATTTCGTGGCTAAAATCATAATAGGGGCTCCTCCTAGTTGTCAAAATCAAGTTAATAAGTAGACTTTTAGATATTTTAAGTATTTCTCCATGATTTTTCCCCCCTCTGGGACCTGTACTCACTTGCTAACTGCTGTTGTTGTTAATGATAGTTAATATTTGGGTAGTTACTGAGTGCCAGGCATTGTGCTGAGCCCTTTACCCACAGTGATCAATTTAACTCTCACAACAACCTTCGTGGGGAGGTACCATTATTGTCCCCATTTTATAAATGAGGAAACTGAGGTTCAGAGAGGGGAAGTGATGTGCTTAAGGTTCCACAACAAATAAATGGTGTAACTAAGATGTCAACTCACCAAGTCTGACTTTAGAGCCTATGTAGCATCATAAAACTAAAGTTAATTGCCTGTGAGCACAAAATCTCAACTTATGTTAGTTAAAATTGATTTGCCGGGCTGGACTGGTGGCGCACTGCTACAGTGCGCCGCTTGGGAAGCGCGGCAGCGCTCCCGCCGAGGGTT
>NW_007730632.1:14397-16311 GCF_000696425.1 Galeopterus variegatus
GTTGCCGGTCCCGGTCCGGTACGGGTGCGACACTGAGGGTTGCGATCCGTTGCCGGTCACGAAAAAAGACAAAAAAAAAAAAAAAAGGAAAAAAAATAAAATTGATTTGCCAATAGCTCAGGAAGCACCATCATTTCCAGGTTCTTTACCCTATGTGCACATTGAAAAAAGTGTAGAAAAAAGGATGAGGATTCCTGGATGCTGGAAAAGGGAGGATGTTTTAAAAACAGGGAGAAGGGGGGAAAAAGCAGTGTATTAAAAATGAAGTAGCGTCTCCTCTCAATTCTTCTGCTCACCCCTGGAGCTCTAGACTGGAGAAGAACAAAATGTGGACTGTTTCCCTGCTCAAACGTGAGTTTAGCAAGTCAAGTCCCAGCTAAGGGCAAGTACAAGAACACAAAATCCTTTTGCTAATCTCTCCCCAAAGAAGGCGCACATGAAAGGCAAGGCATCAAAGCCTCTGAAACCACCAAAGCTGTTTGCCAGTGAAAAGATAAATCAAAAAGGCTTGCGATCTGGTTTGAGTTTAATAATCATAAGCGACTAATCAGGAGCCATTTGCTGCCAAGTCGGGAGCTGCACTCTCTCCATCAGTGAGTTTTTGCTGCTCTGGTCACCTGATTATTAAATAGAAAAGCCCTGTGATTAAATAACAGGGTTGTTCCGACATTAATCAATTCAATCTCAGCCATTTAAAATTAAGTCAAGCTTGCATTTGCCCTCATCTCTGTAAAATAGGTGGGAACGACACACTGCAAACGTGACTGAAGGTATCCAGAGAGCATTTGTGTATAACCCTGTGGGACCTGGGATTTAGAGGAGAGTCAGGCTTCACCCAAGGTCTCTTCATCCTGCAGGATCCCACATCTCTAATGTCCACCCTGCCTGCCTTTCAGTGTCAAGTAACAACAAAACAATTATGCCAGCAGAGACAGTAGAAGTAATAATAATTATGGTAATAACAACAGTAGCAATAATAGTTACCATTTTTTTAATCTCTTGCCATATGCCTGGCCCTTTTCTAAATATTTTATCTCCTTTATTCCTTGAAATAACCCTGTGATAGAAAAACCAAAGCTTATAGAAGTATCTTATAGACACTGTTATATCCCACACACCTAGAACCTACCTGGCACATAGTAGATCCTCCGTGAATATTTTTTGAATAAACGAAGGAATGAATAAATAAGTAACCTGCCCAAGGTCACACCAAGTAGCAAATGCGTGAGCTGGATTTTGAACTCAGTCTGTCTCATTCATGTTCTTGATTTCCTTGAGGTTTGGAGGTAAATGCCTTGTTTGCCTTTTTATGTTGTTTTAAATAAATATTTTAAAGTGTTTTACTGTATTAACTTAAAGGAAACACATGTTGTTTTTAAACAATATAAAAAGAGAAATAGCATCGCACGGCAGAAAGATCTGTGGTTTGGCAGTCAGGCTAGCTTAAAGAAAATCCTCTCTCCAGCACTCACTAACTTTGTGACCTTGAGCAAGTCACTAAAGCCTTCCTGAGCTTCAGCGTCCCTCTCTGTAAAATGAACACAACAACGCTCATTTAAACTGGGTTGAGGAGAAGCTTAAATGAACAGTCCATGAAACTTGGGAGCACAGTGTTTGGCTCATGGCAAGTGCCCAGTTCCAGCATCTGCTTCCTTCCACTTGTGTATTGGAGGATACATAGTGGCTCTCCTTTGATTCTAAGACTCAAAACTTCAAAGGATTCCAAGATTTGGGTCTTGAGAGAGTGGAAACCAAGCCCGGTAAGGATAAGACATTCAGGCTTGGAGCGGGACCAGCTTTTCTGAGAGTTGATCAGCTGAGGATAGGGTCAGTGCTCTTCACAGAGAGCTTTCCCCAGAACAACAGAAAAAGCAGTCTGTTCATGGGCCATTTACTGATGAGATTTAGATGTCT
>NW_007730632.1:16667-20937 GCF_000696425.1 Galeopterus variegatus
GATTTGGGTCTTGAGAGAGTGGAAACCAAGCCCGGTAAGGATAAGACATTCAGGCTTGGAGCAGGACCAGCTTTTCTGAGAGTTGATCAGCTGAGGATAGGGTCAGTGCTCTTCACAGAGAGCTTTTCCCAGAACAACAGAAAAAGCAGTCTGTTCATGGGCCATTTACTGATGAGATTTAGATGTCTACCTTGTGCTAGCAGAGGTAGCCAAGCCCAAAAGGGGATAACCACAAAGTGGCCCAGAAAACCATAATGCTTTGTGACAGTGGGTCAAAAGGGGAAAAGGTGAAGGCTAAGTCGAGACAGCAGGATAGTGTGATCAGTACTGAGTCTGTGGCAGAGTCTAAGTTTACCTGCTCCATCTGGGGATACCCATATCTCCATGAGACCTCACATCAAAATGAATATGCATAGAGCTTGCTCTATTGCAAATTAACAAAGGGACTTCCTGGTCTTTTTTTGAGAAGCACAAGAGAGTTGTCTATCACCCAACACTTGGATAAATTGTCTCTATCAAGTATGTAACCTGCAGGGCTAAGGAATCAGATACTATACTCAGGTCCATTGTTCCCACAAACTTTTCTCTGGAACTGCCTTTCATCCCTGCTCCCAGATAGGCACGTAGTTGTTGGGACAGAGAGTCCAGGTGCCCATTAAGTTCATTTATAGTTTGGTTCAGCTGGCTGTTTCTGTTCAATCAGCACTCACTAACTTTGTGAGTGCTGATTACTTGCTCTTAAAGCACAGAGACTGAGTGTTGCTCAGGGCAGAGCATGGGTAGATTCGTTGGTCACGGATATGCCTCACCCTTGAACAGATCTGACATTCCTTCTTGTAGGAGAGTGGAAATTGCCAGTGTCCCACTTGGACCAAGTCCGAACATGTCCTTTAACATGTCTGTGTATTTTAAGGAAAATAAATGCCCACACTGGTAAGAAAAATGCTCTTTCTTATTTGAGAAACAAGAATCTTAACTTGAACTGGCAGATTTTTAAGTCTCCAAGGAAATCTGAGGTTAAAGAATTTCAGCCTTCAGTGACCTTCGCTTTTGAGGTTGTGATTTAATTTTGAACAGCCAGGTGGTTTGTAGAAGGGAAGGGTGTCACCTCAAGAACCCTGGCCTCCTTTATTCATTCTTTATTTTAGTCACTTATTCAGAAATGATTCACTGACCTACTGCTCAGCACAGGGTACTAGGAACTTAAAGCTGTGTGCTGAAATCAGAGAGCACAGACCACAGCACTGTTACTGGGCTCACCCACAATACTTTGTTTTCATGGTTGAAAGGGAAATGGACTGTGCATTCGCTTCAGTAAACTTGACAAGTATTCTTACCAGGATGGGTCCGTGGCTCCTCAGATTGGCTGAGAACCTGTCAGATCAACTGTAAAAGTGTACAGCTCACTCACACTGTCTTTCCTGCCTAGGAACCCCCCCAGGTAACCTATCAGGAGTTTCCAGTACACAAAGGAAGTAAAACGGCAGTGACTTGGCTCATTCCCTAGCCTACTTGATAGCAGGCTCTGAAACCAAGAAAGGACTACAAAATTGATTTAGTCTAGATGGTGTGCTATGTTCTTCAAGATAAGCTTTCCAGTGGGAAAAAAGCTGTAAAAGAGTTTCCTCCTACATTTCTCATGCTCAGCACCTTCTTACACCTCTGCAGGTATGATGTGCTGTCCAAGACTCTGGGACAGGACAGCATGGTGGGGAAGCACATGGCTTGAAGTTGGACAGACCTGGGTTTGAATCCCAGCTATGCCACTTGCTAATTATAAAACCTGGAGTAAGTCTCTGGCCCTCTCTGATCCTCCATCTCCTCCTCTGTGGAATAGAGCTAATACTAGCTCCTATCTTTCTCATGGATGGCCGTGAGGATCAGATGCAGTTGTGTGTATAAGTATGTAATTTCTGTGACTGACATGTAGTGAGTGTTTATTAGGCTAAAACATCCATTACTATCAGTCTGATTGTTATCATTATTAATTGCTTTGGTGATGTTCAAAATGAGTGCAGTGCACCCTCTGCTGAGAACTCACTTAAGTTTCCAACTGGTGGTTTCTTCCATGAGCTGTTCTATAGATCACTGGCACAAGATCAGCTTCTCAATGTTTCAGAAATTCCAGTTCCTGGATGGGATGTGCAGTGCCTGTGGGTGGCTGTTCCATCTGCATGCCCTTCATCACCAGAGTTGACTGAGCCAGCCTGGCCGGTAGGATGGAGGTTCATTGGGACCCCTCTACTCTCTCCACCTGTCCTCCTCCAGAGTTGGGTAATTGCTGAAGAGGACAAGCTTCTCAAAGGGAGCCGGACCAAAGACATCAACCAAAAAAATCAAGAAATTCTATTTTGTGGGGAGCTGGCCGTGTACGGAGTTGGGTAATTGCTGAAGAGGACAAGCTTCTCAAAGGGAGCAGGACCAAAGACATCAACCAAAAAAATCAAGAAATTCTATTTTGTGGGGAGCTGGCCGTGTACCAGGTGCTGTACCAGGCTCTGGGAATGTGACCATGACAGACCAAGTCCTGCCTTCATGGGCTTACATCTCATGAAAAGATCAACAGAAAACCAAAAAACAAACAAATAAAATTATCTTTCTAAAATGGGTCTTCCCTCATAGTCCCTGTCTCAGCACCTTATCTGATTCGTTCATAGCAGAGATCACAATCTGTAATTATTTTGTTTTCTTTTTACTCCCAGTTACTGGGCAGGGAACATGCCTGGCTCCTTCACTGCTATGCCCCAGGACCCAGAACAGGGCTTTGCATGTCAAAGTGTTCAGTGAGCATAGAGCAAATGAACAAATGACTCAGCGATGCTTTGTGAATTTCTGCTTCGAGCCCAGAGTTTAAACTCCAGGCTGCTTCTTTGTTGCTAGCAGTGGTCAGTCACCACCCTATGTATGAAAATTGAAAAGAAATTGCACTTTCATAGCCCATGCAGCATGTGTGGGTTTTTAAAGGAGTTCCTTCTATCCCAGACTAATGGGCCGTAGCTTAATTAAAAAGGCCTCTAGAGGACATTTGTTTTCTGGATTTGACATTCAGGATATGTGGAAGTATCTGGCAGGAGCTGGGTTAGGGGACCTCGTGAGGCTGGGTGCAAGCACTGGGGAGTGTGTTGAGTTGGGCTGGAGAGGACTGCATGCCCATGAGGAGAGGAGTTTCTCTTATTATCCCCTCTTCCTCACCAATGTGTATTTTAGGGGTAACAGGCTGCTGTCAATGTGTGTGGGTGACAAAATAGTTGATCCCTAAGAATAGAAGTGTGACACCATAAAATCCTAGAATCTGACAATACCAGGTAGCAGCATACATCTGAGTAGCTTATAGTCTGGATAATATGAGAGTACTTCAAAAAGTGTGGGGAAAAATGGAATTAAAAGATAATACTGGGCTGGCCAGTTAGCTTGGTTGGTGAGAGCATGGTGTACTGTACTGGCCAGCTGCCAAAAAAAAAAAAAGACAAAACAAATCTTTCTGTGATCTTTTTGGAGACCCCTTGTACATAACAGGAGCTTCCATTTATTGGGCATCTACTCTGTGCCAGACCTTGTTCCATGTGCCCTATACACATCATTCCCCACTCGTATACCTCAGCATATGTTGAGAATTGAGTGCAGCATTCTCCCATTTGCTGTGCTGTATAATCCTCAATACAGCACTCCAGGCAGACACTACCAGATGTTGCAGGTGGCAAGTGAGATGTAACCTATTTGCCACTCATGCTTTAAATAGTGTATGGGAAGGGTTTTGCTCTCAGCATTCCAATCCCGTGTGACTTTGAGCAAATTGCTTATTTCCACTGACTTCAGTTTATTTACCTGTGGAATGGGAATTATCCCTGGCTGTACCTGCCTCAAAAAGATACCATATAAATATAAGCCAATGAATTGGTTTCACTGACACCAAGGTGCTGTTTTTAATTACACCTGGAAGATCAATCAGTAAGGGTCAGGCCTCTGTACAAACGTGAAGCAGCCTCAAAAATGGCAAATGTGCATGGGGTTGTTATCAGCATCTTCTCAATGCTCCCCCAGAGACCTTAAGTGAAGTATTTGACTTCCTGAAAATCACTTGGTGCACTTGTGAATGCAGATCCCTGGACACCATCCTAGAATGGCTTATTACACATCTCTAGGGATCTCTCCTGGCATCAGCATCTCTAAATTATTCCTCAGGTGGTTCTGCTGCATGCTGCACCACTACTTCTGTGGAAAAATATACAGGATCTAGAACTCTACTGCTCAGGATAGAACCATGTTCACC
>NW_007730632.1:21509-22227 GCF_000696425.1 Galeopterus variegatus
AGTTCACTATGCAAAAAGAGGCCTCAGTCCCTTACCCATCTTTGTCTGGCAAACTCCTATTTATTCTTCAGCCTTGTTCAAATGCCTCCTCCTCTGGGAAGATCTTCCTTACTGTGCTTCCGGAGTCCTCCAACCCACATTTTGAGCACCTACTGTGTACCAGGAATTCCACTATTCTTTAAAATGCATTATTGAGGGGCCAGCTCGTGGCTCACTTGGGAGAGTGTGGTGCTGATCACACCAAGGCCATGGGTTCGGATCCCTATAAAGGGATATAGCTGGTTAGCTCACTTGGGAGAGCATGGTGCTGACAACAAGTCAAGGGTTAAGATCCCCTTACCGGTCATCTTTTTAAAAAATAAAATAATAAAAATGCATTATTGCATTTACTCCTCTCCCTTTGAGAATACAGGCTAATGTCATCACCACTGCCACCACCACCCACCTTAGAGTTAAGAAAGGGTGACTCAGAGAAGTGAGATGACTTTCCCTAAAATGTTTGGATCTTACTGCATTATAGTTAATCATATTAGGTCTGTCTCTCCTACATGAATGTTTAGTTCCCCAGCTTTGGGAGTTGTGGACCTTGGCATTCCTGGGAGCAAACACGGGGCCTGGCACATAGTAGATGCTCAACAAATCTTTGTTGAATTGAAGTGAAGAAATAGTAGAACAATTATAGCAATATGGACAAGGACACTTCTGGTTGCTTTGCAGT
>NW_007730632.1:22882-25543 GCF_000696425.1 Galeopterus variegatus
GAGGTAGATTTCTTTGGGGGTTGAAGACTCCAGATGTCTCTGGACTTTTCTGTAACCTCATGCAAGTCATTCTGGTTCTTTGATATCTTTCTTCCAAGTAGGATCAGGAGACTTAGCAAGTCACAGATTAGAAACTCAAGAAATACTTGACTGATTGGTTGAGCTGGGGATGCAGAGGAGATGTGAATGTATCTTTGATGAGCTTTACTGTGGTTTGAAGATGGAATTTCTTTTCTTTTTATAAAGAGAAAAAAAAATATGTTTCCACATCTAACTTGGCAGACTGCCCTGGTCATACATTTATAAATTCATTTCAAATACAATTATCTTCAGTTCAAGTAATTACTTTTCTGAATCTCAGTTTTTATGGCTATAAAATAAGAAGATTGGAGGAGATGTCTAAGGTCCTTTCCCGCATTATGTTTCTGTGATTACATCAGGATCCTGGACGAGGTTTAGAGCAATTTAAATTACCCAAGTACAAAACAGCTCTAAAAATGGAATATCTGCAAGTATATTAGATTTTCTTTCCAGCCTAGTCTCTTTTTTCAAGTTAGTCAGAATCTGAACTTTGTATTTAAATTTCTAAGCCTTGATGTATGGAAGCATTTAGAAAAAAGGGAACTACAAAAAGAAAACTGTAACAGCATGAATAAGAATAATAATGCAAACCAATTATCCTAGAGCTTAATAGTTTCCCATAGTTTCTCAGGCTTTCTTAGAAATGTTCATTTACATAGCTTGGTTCAAGGTTTTGGGTAACATGGTAGAAATCCTAAGGATTGCATATGCTGTTTGATTGCTTTTTCTCTCTCCTCAGTCAAAGCTATAATCCCTATTTACATTTGAACTTTGTTTCATTGTTTGTTTTGCAGCGAAAACGGAAGCAGAGTGCCCAAGATGAAGATGCCATTAGCCTCTGCAGTCTCGACATAAGTGTAAGTAGTCCTTCTACCTCCCGCCTCGACGAGAGCATCTCTCATCTCTGAACAGTATTTGTTAAATGTTATGTGCTTGAAGTGGGCTTTCAGGATGCGACCATGGAAGTTGTGACTTGGGCAAATTAAAAATAAAAAAACATTTCATTTTACTGGAGAAAGCTGTGTGGCCAACTTAAACTTCCAAGCTAAGTTGTTTATTGCCTGTGTCTTTTCTCTCATAAAATGAGTTATGAACTCAGTGCATCTGCGTAAAATCTAGATAAATCCTGCTCTGCTGTTTTAGAGGCTGGTTCAAGAAGATGGACCAGATGTTTGTCCCCCTTGGGGGAAGTCAGTGGCTTGGCCCAACTCAGGCAGCCGGATGGCCCAAAGGCCAGAAGAAGACTCCCCCAGCATGGGGGAGTGAGTGGCTTTGGACTCAACAGACCTTAGTTTGAATCAAAATTCTATACTTCACATTTGAGTAACACCTTTCCTCACCTCTGGTTCCTCGTCCGAAAAATAGGGATAAAAAGACTTAACCTAACAAAATTTTTCTTAGGGTCAACTAAAATGATAAAAGTGAGAATACCAAACACATTGCCTGGTACATAGTAGGCACCCACCAAATGTTAGCCTCATTGTTTTTTTCCTTTAAAGCAGAAGTTTGCAAAAGATGCTTAAGTGGCTTTGTAATTGAATGCTGGTGATGATAGAGGTAAAAAGCTTTCTTGGATTTTTCAGGCCATGTCCTTGGATGCTTGATTGCAGCAGCTTTCTTTGCATGGCCCCCTTGACTCCCCACTGATGCAATTGAGAAGACTACCTGGGCTTCTGAAGGCCTCATTATCTGGGGCCTGGGGTGGGGTGAGAATTCAGGCCATGCCTGGGCTCCCCCTGTCTCCCTGTCTGTTCATCCTTTACACTTCCTTGGGGTTTAAGCATGGTGAACTATGAAGCTATCTGACATTAGGCCCTGGTCTCTATCCTCTACAGAGACCATGAGATGAGAAGGCTTCCCATGCTAAGAATTAAGAACTGAGTTATGGTCCTGGCTCTACCTATAACTAACAGTGTAATCTTGGGCCAACTACTTCCCTTCTCTGGGCCTCAGTTTCTTCATTTGTATAAATAAAAGAAAGGTTTGGGATCAGATCTTCTAAAACCATTGTGAAAATGTGAAACTTGTTGAATAGAAATGATTGGATTCTCATCTGATGACATTTATTTACTAGAAACAATGCTCTTGTAGCTATTTTTAATTATTGTGCAGTTTTCTGTGATGCAAGCAGCCATGACTGAATGAGCCTGAGCTCACATCTAATTAGTGTACTTGAGCGTCTTTATTTCACCATATGGTGTTTATCTGTTCCAGTCTTTGGACCATCAGATTGATGGAGGTGGACCAGTTTACTAGGTTGCCATGGTGACAGGACACAAAGATAATGTTGTTCTGGGTTTTACTTTACTTACTGAATATTTTATTATTGACAAGAAATCTATGGAATTTTCCTTATCAGCAATAAAATTTTCTGTGTTTGAATATTTTTAATTTTGTGGAAATTTACCATTAGAATTTAAAGACTTTCAGAATTTAAAGAGCCCTCTGCCATCAGGAACTCTATGACTTTGCAAATGAAGAAGTAGAAGCCCAGGGAGGTGTAGTGACTTTTGCAAATCTTTAATACAGGTCATTTCTAAGATCATGCCTCTTTGTATATTTTTCCTCAACTATCTACTG
>NW_007730632.1:25788-28543 GCF_000696425.1 Galeopterus variegatus
GTAAAATTTTCTGTGTTTGAATATTTTTAATTTTGTGGAAATTTACCATTAGAATTTAAAGACTTTCAGAATTTAAAGAGCCCTTTGCCATCAGGAACTCTATGACTTTGCAAATGAAGAAGTAGAAGCCCAGGGAGGTGTAGTGACTTTTGCAAAGCTTTAATACAGGTCATTTCTAAGATCATGCCTCTTTGTATATTTTTCCTCAACTATCTACTGATATTTATTTTTCAGGAAAGCATGTCTCTAGAGGCATTTTATCAAAGAACCACTAAACTCTCTTATATTAAAAGATTATTTGCGATTATGAGTTGTGATTTGGTTTTTGTCTTGATTGGTATTGATGGCCTTGCCTTCTCATCAAGGTCACTTACATCTCAGATAATGAAGAATTCGGCTTCTTTTCTCCTTGTGCAGCTGTAGATGATGTTTCTTTTTTCTGAACCACCTCATGTATCATGTTTTGTCACAGTAAAGAGACTTACGAAGAGAAATCTACCCCATTACCACTGACGGGGTTATGTTTAGGGATTCAGCTCTCGCCGAACCCATTTCTGATTTACCCAGCATTTTTTCTTGAATCTTGACAAATAGATTTCCAGAACCTGGACTGAGTTTTCTCCATTTATTGTCTCATAGTATTATAGTAATTGTAGAAGTTAGAAGAATTCTTGAAGCTGTTGGAGGGGTATGAAAACTGCTATTTGGCAGGTTCCACTGATCATTAGAGTCCTATGGAGATGACAGGGATCGAGACAGATCGAGATGTGGCCACAGGGGGAGTGTTACTAATGTTAAGTACGTTGATCCCAGTAGGCACTCAGTAGACATGAGTTGAATTGAATTAAGTGGTGGGTAGAGCCACACATGAGATGTTTTGCCATAAAGGCAACAATGTCTAAATAAATATCTGAGTCCAGTAAATTAATTGTTCTAATAAGTAAATGGCTTTTGTGGGCAACTCAGAGGGACTTTATGCTTTTAAATGGTAATATTTCATAGAGTCACAGTCCCTTAACTAACAGCAGCATTACTGAAGAGTTGTTTTGAATCTGTTTCTGTTCAGTGGAAAGTATCTGGAAAAAAAGATGGGTTCCACTGGATGACTCATACCAGAGGATGTGAGGGTTTGGGAAAATAATATTAGTAACTCTCAATTTTGATTCCATCAGTAAGTGGAAAGACAGTCACCAGATGTGTGCTTTGAACACGAAGCTGCTAGATGAAGGGACAGGGGCCTTTCGGGGATCATGATCAAGTTTCTATTGAGTCCTAGCCCAATGCTGGGTACACACTGGGCTCTTGGTAAATACCTAACTGTTGATGGGTTTAAAAAACAAATAGTGGCTTCCCTAATGTGTACCCATTTCAAAGAAATATATCTGTAACATAAAGTTGGGAGATATTAACACGGATGAAATCCCCTTTTGATTAAAAATAAGTGCCACGTAGAACCCTTCAGGGTGTCTTAGTGATGATAACACCAAACATCCCACTGACATCTTTCTTTATTTTAAAGCCTTGGATGATGGTTCTGATAGGTGCCTGGAAGGGAGTTTTCCTACTAAGCCCTTTTCCAACCTCCTATTGAACTTGAAATTAAGAGACCAAATAAGAGTGGGTAAGCTAAGAAAAGAGCTTATTCTTACAGAATGGGGATCCTTGATTGTTTGGGCGGGAAAGGTGTCATTGACTCTGGTGATAGCACTGGGCTCCAGAAAGTTTTACAGGATTGGTGTGTGATTTTAGGAGATTCTTAGGCCCTAGCCAAGACCCCATGTTAAGAGTTCCTCTCACAGAAGAAACCAGAGGGTCTTAAAGCATGGTAATGGATGACCTCTCTCCAAAGAATTGTATTCCACCCTCCTCCCCCAGCACTTGGTGAGAAATAAATTTGGACTGCAGAGTCAACACTAGTTGATGATATAATTGGTCTCTTATTTTTTTCCCACCACTTCGCCCAATCCACTGGCTGAGCCCCCAGTTTCCTGGCAGGGTAGAACACAAACTATTCCAGAAAAAAAGAAAAGCAGTGTACATTTTTGAGAGCAATTTGCAGAGTGGGGAAGGCTCCCAGCAGCCGCCTACAAATCTCCTCTCATGTCAGAGGATGTGAGTGGGACGGTTTCAGGAGATCGCTGCCCCCACAGCACTTTTCTAGTTTAAATTCTAATGTGTGACAGATGCCTGAGTGAAGAGCTGTGGGGTTCATGATGCCCCAGGAAAGGCCCTTGGAGGAGCCAGGTGTGCCCCCACCCCACTGGAGGCACCGCTCAGCACTGAACGTTCTTTCTCAGAAAACAGATGAGCTCTGTGTGGACATGAAAGCAGTTTCCAATGATAGAATAATGTAAAAGGTGAAAGTGAATGCATGTTCTTTGTAGAAAATTTGGAAAATGTAAACAATAGAGTTTGACAAGCTGAAAGCAGTAGCTACATTTTGTTGTATTTCCCTCCTGTCATTATGCACACACCTTTAAAATGTTGTCATTTAAAAATATTTTAGACATGCAAAAATGGTGTAAAGATAAAATAAAACCCCATGTAGCTACCCATGCAAGTAAAGAAATATGCCCTTAACAGGAAAGCTGAAGACCCTTACAAACTTTTCGCTCTGCTCTTTGATGTTTATTGCTACCTTGCCTGTCTGTAAACGTGCTGCGGACAAGCATCCGTAAATAGTATCTTCGTATGCCGGCTCCTGCTCACTGGCTGAGCGAGGCACGGGAGCAACGCCGAGGCTTGCGATCCCGTC
>NW_007730632.1:29351-44931 GCF_000696425.1 Galeopterus variegatus
ACACGGAAAAAGACAAAAGACAAAAAAAAAAAAAAAATAGTATGTTCATATGTAGATTTAACCAGCTATTAAAGTTTATATAAGCACACACAGTTTTATAAAATTGGGATCATAATATAAATTAATTTATTCCTGTATTTTTTACTTACTGTATTGAGAGTGTGCCACCATGTCCTGAAATATTCCCCAAGAACATTTTTTTTAATTGAAACAGAATTGATTATACATATCTGTGTGGTACAGCCTTGAATATGAATACCTGTGTGCAGTATGTGATGCTCAAATCAGGATAATTAGTATATTCAACATTACACAGTGTAATCCATTTTTTGTGGCCCTTTCCCGACATCACCCCTCTCCCTTCCCCTTTCTCACCTCTGATAACCTCAGTTCTGAAGAACATTATTTTTAAAAACAACAGAGTACTTTGTCAAATGAATGCACCAGATTTATTCAACTGATCCTTTATTGGGTATTTAGATAAGTTCCAACTTTTCAGTATTATAAATAACACTGATGGGCATCCAAGACTATCTTTGTGTAATTTCTTTTATCAGTAGGCTAGAATTTGAGATATGAAATTCCAGGCTAAAAGGTATGAATATTTTTAAAATCTGTGAATTGGTTTATATCCTTTCTGGCAGTGAGAGGTAGAAATGGAGTTTAGAGCTATTAAGTGTCTTATGTGGAAATCTCACAGGAATGGGGAGTTGTTTTCAGTTTTCTCTGGCCCATCCCTCTTCCAACTTCATCACTGGTCCCTTGCTAATACTGTGAATCGATATGGGACATTTCCTTACCCCCCACCCATTAGGAGAGCCCCTGAGGGCCCAGGCTCCTCTCTTGACTACTCATGATGGAGCTGGTGGTGGGGCATTCTTTCTCCACTGCTGGGGTTTCCCCAGAAGAGCAGGTGGCTGGACCATGACTGAGGATGGATAGGATTGGAGTCCACATCCTTCCTGCATTTTCTCTGCCGATTTGCAGCCACCAAGATGAGCCCTATTTAAAAGCTCCTGACAGGGAATACTTGGGAAGAACATGCTCACACCTCTCAGTGCTTTTGAGATCCATGTATTGTTGGAGATCCATGTATTGTTGGAGATCCATGTATTGTTGGAGAACACATCTCTTCTGTCACCTTTGAGAAATCTGCACAGAAGTCCATGTGGCAAATGCTCCTCTCTTGTCCTTTCCCTTTCCTCCTAAGGAAAGCAGTCAAAGGAGAGTTGAGCTGTGGTCTGCAAACAGTAGAGGAGCCTTTCCTGGCGCTCACTAACATGATTGCAGACCCTGATTGCCGCTTAGCACTGCTCAGTATCTCTGTGGCCTCCTCACTGGTCTCCCTGCCTCCATCCGGTCTGTCCTCCACAACCAACCAAGGTCATCTTTCTAAAGTATAAATCTTACCTTGTCATGCCTGCCTCCAGGTCCCCAGACTCCTTGCAGAGCTTCCAAAGCCTTGCACCATCTGGTCCCTGCCCACCTGCCCACCTTCCTCCTGGACTACTCCCTTTCACCTTTTATACCTGCATGCCAGCTACACTGGTTTTCTTGATGAGATTCTCAAACTCGTCATGCTCCATCCTGCCACCAGGCCTTCGCATATGCTATTCTCTCATACCTGGAATATGGGGTATTTCTCTTTCTTCCACACTTTACCTGGCTCGTGACCACTTATCCTTATAACCATCACCCCTCTAAGAGGCTCCAAGACTTCCCAGGATTCTTTTGTATTTCTCCCTTCAGACATTTCCTTATCCCCTACCCCTGTCATTCCAGGCACATGTCCCTGTCCTTGACTTTATCACACAGCATTGTGATGCCTGCTTCTTTGTCACTCTTGCCAGCCAGGGAGGGCTATGTTCTGCTCTTGTTACATCCCCAGCACCTTGCCCATAGTATGTGCTCTATAAACATTGAATAAAGGTGTGCTTAAAGTCTCTTCTATTGTATGAATGAATGAAAGGGATAGATAAATGTTAGAAAGTCAGTGGCATTTCAAAATAAGGAGGGGGGCATACAAATTTAAAAGTCTAAGGCAGAAAATGAGATGAACATATTGGCCCCAGATGTGTGATGCCGGGAAAGCTTTTGGACTCTGATTACTCAGGGGTACAGCAAGCTGTTCCTGAATTTGTTACAGTATATGGTACAGTCTTGATCTGTTTACCAGTTCACCAATAGCTTGTGAACTCTTTCAAAGCAAATAGTGTTCATCAACGGTGCTCCATAAATAAGTCTGGGATGGATGAATGAATGAATGAATATATCTCAGATTGAGTTACTCACATGGGTGTTTCTGTGATGTTCAGTCTTATTTTCACTAGTATGGGTTTCCTGGGGTAAGTTTGGTTTTTTGATTTTTTTTTTTTTTTTTTTTGGGTCGGCCAGTACAGGGATCTTCACCCTTGACCTTGGTGTTAGCTGCATGCCCTGACCAACTGTGCTAACTGACCAGCCCCTTCGGGGGTAAATATTAATCAGAATTTCAGGGAGGGATGGACCAAATTGCCGAAGTCCTTTATTATATATTATGTATAGCAGAGACCCGTTAGATACACAGTGACAAGAACAGCTACTGTTAGTAGAGTGGTGGGCATGGGCTGTCGCACATTTTATCATTTAATCTTCACTTACCCACCCCACCCCCTTTTTTTTTTTGCTTTGCCAAGTTTTAATGTGGTTCTTTTACAAAGTGAGGCACTGGTTCCTCAGATTATAATTACATCATCACAAGTCAACACAAATTCTTTGTGAATTAAAATGTTAAACAATACTTGAAAAATAAAATTGAAAATAACTGGATTAATATTGAAAAATTCTAAATAAAGGCATGCATTTTAATCATAGTAATGCTTTTTAGCCACAATTTTCACAACTGGCATACACCAGTTTCACTTCCTGACTTGTTCAAAATGGACAAGATGTTGCTTGATGATGTCCATCTTTACATGTAAATTCAACCATATCTCTTGTTTTGTTATAAAGCTATTGTCTTTCTAACCACTTTAATTTTATGTTACATTTTTCTATGATTTCTTCTGATATTACACATGCATATAAGCATGTTGGTGGTTCCAGCCACTGTCCATTTCAACATGTTATTTGCTTGTTATCCTGAAGATAATATACAGACTGGCATTGATACTCACACGATGATCCTGGAGGATATAGTGGTAATAGCAATGAAGTGATACTCCATTATCAATAGGTGGAGGGGACCCACATTTTCCTCTAGACTCGTGTTCACCACTGGGGACCCTGGCAGTCCTCATAGGTGCTCAGCCCAGCCGAGGGAGCTGCCTGGAGTCTACAGTGTGCTCTCCCAGAGGAGATGACACTGTGCTCTGCCCTCTGTGGCTCATGCAGCTACTGTCCTCATATTACTCATTTAGAGATGAAACAAATGGAGTGTATAGAAGTTATAAACTTGTGCAAGGCCCGACAGCTAACAAATGGCATAGCTTTTGGATCTGATTCCCAGTCCTGTCCTCCCAATTGCAGTGCTAATTATAATTATCATTATGTTAGTAAATAGCATAACATAGAGTGCCAATGCGGATTAAACATTCACATGCTATTTCCCTTCCTGACTTGTTCAAAATGGACAAGATGTTGCTTGATGATGTCCATCTTTACATGTAAATTCAACCATATCTCTTGTTTTGGAATAAAGCTATTGTCTTTCTAACCACTTTAATTTTATGTTACATTTTTCTGTGATTTCTTCTGATATTACACATGCATATAAGCATGTTGGTGGTTCCAGCTGCTGTCCATTTCAACATGTTATTTGCTTGTTACCCTGAAGATAATATACAGACTGGCATTGATACTCACACGATGATCCTGGAGGATATAGTGGTAATAGCAATGAAGTGATGCTCCATTATCAATAGGTGGAGGGGACCCACATTTTCCTCTAGACTCGTGTTCACCGCTGGGGACCCTGGCAGTCCTCATAGGTGCTCAGCCCAGCCGAGGGAGCTGCCTGGAGTCTACAGTGTGCTCTCCCAGAGCAGATGACACTGTGCTCTGCCCTCTGTGGCTCATGCAGCTACTGTCCTCATATTACCCATTTAGAGATGAAACAAATGGAGTGTATAGAAGTTATAAACTTGTGCAAGGCCCGACAGCCAACAAATGGCATAGCTTTTGGATCTGATTCCCAGTCCTGTCCTCCCAATTGCAGTGCTAATTATAACTATCATTATGTTAGTAAATAGCATAACATAGAGTGCCAATGCGGATTAAACATTCACATGCNTATCATTATGTTAGTAAATAGCATAACATAGAGTGCCAATGCGGATTAAACATTCACATGCTCTGTGCTTTCCAAATACCTCATTTAATTCTCACAATGGTCCTATGACCATGGGTGACATCATACCCTTTTTGCCGATGAGAAAACTGAGGCTCAGAGAGGTAAGCAATTAGCTCAGAGTCACAGCTTATAGATTTAAGCCCAGGATGTTTAGATTCCAGAGCTTCTGCACTCTACCTCCAGGACTGAAAAGAAAAGAGAAGAAAGCATTTGGTTCTGTAGCTTCTAGTGTTGGAGGATGTATAGGGCATTTAGCTGGTCTTACTGGCAAACCAATGTTGAAGTTAATGACAGGCATCCCGAAATTTCCATTGCCCGTTTATTCCAATTACTTACCCTGTTTCCATGGATGCTCAAAGCACAAGGATTGATTTAGAAGGGGCGGGGGGGAAGCTTTCCTGTCTCAATTAAGCTAAATGTTTCATTGCTAGAATATGTTAAACCAGACATGGAATAGCAGCAGGATTATTTTATCTCTGCTCAGCAGAGTCCAGATAATTTAAAAAGATACCATTTCTACTGTTTTGTATCTTTTGGTCTGTTCTGGAACTTGCTAACTGGTGAGATTAGCTTTGCCCTGGGCAGCAGGAAGCCTTAATAAATTATGTGGGAGATTTTAATAATGCTCTTATCACCAAGGAGAACAGGCCTATCCCTGAGATTGGGTCTTCATTAGCCCATGCTGATACTTAACCTGATGGCATTTTTTTGTTTTGGATTTATGATCTATTCTTGCTTCCTGTGAAATAGTTTGGGCCTAAGATAGCTGAGACACTATGTTCAATCCAAAGATTGTTCTGATGCTGCCATCTCTGATAGCAAATTTGTTCATTGTTGACATAGACACATTGCATCTTGCCTTTGGCCTAATTGATTAGGGGGTAGACTGTAATAATCACTGTGATCTTTTCTCTTTGATGGATCTCTTAAAAGCACAGTGACAAAGAAATTCCAAGGAGCTTCAAGACACACTCTCAGAAGTTGATGACATAACAAAGTGTAAGTCAGTGTGTCTTTTAGTGCTCCCCTTCAAAGTGACATCAATGGGGCCCACGTTAAATGAGGGTTCTTGTGCCTATTGAGAGTAACCTATTGAGAATACCTATTTGTTTGAATTTGTCACCAAAATTACAAACTTTGGGAGCTTAGAGACTGAACATTACTCTGCACCTCAGTTTCCTCACCTGTAAAACTAAAATTCTTGTAGTCTCTGCCTTAAAGTTGTAAAGATTAAAATGAATTAGTGCCGGCCTGTGGCTCACTTGGGAGAGTGTGGTGCTGATAACACCAGGGCCACGGGTTCGGATCCCTATATCTAGGGCTGGCTGGTTGGCTCACTTGGGAGAGCGTGGTGCTGACAACACCAAGTCAAGGGTTAAGATCCCCTTACCGGTCCTCTTTAAAAAAAAAAAAAAAGAAAATAATAATAATAAAATGAATTAATTTATGTAAAATACTTAATAGTTAGGCCCATAATAAACACAAAAAATACTAGTTATCATTGCTGTCGATTTCATAATACAAAATCAACATTCAGGTTTATATCAAGGGTCTTTTTTTTTTTCTTGGTGGCTGGCTGGTCCAGGGCTCTGAACCCTTGACCTTGATGTTATATAACATCACACTCTAACCAACTGAGATGACTGGCTAGCCTAGTCTCTTTGTTATTGGCACAAGTATTCCATAAACAGAACTGATTGTGAAAAAAATTTTTAAAATATTATGTAAAGGGACATACAAGTATTTTTGTTATAGCATTGTTTGTAATAAATAGCCAAAAGCTGGAATGTTCAAATTACACAGAGTTGTAAATATATTATAGAATATAAGTTTAAAATGCTATTACAGAACACATAATATATATGTTATGTTCCTATACATTTATATATATTTGTCCACGTAAAGAAAAAAGCATGGAAGAACATACAGTATATTGTAGATAGTGGTTAGGTTGGGAGAATGGAATTATGGGGATGAGGAGGTTAAGTTCCAGGGGTTCTTAACCTTTGGCATCTTGAGAAACCTATGAATATCCCCTGCCCCCAGAAGACTGTTTATATGGGCTTAAAATAAAATATATAAGGTTACAAAAAACCAGTCATACTGAAATCTAGTTATAAAAATATTTTAAAAACAAATTTATGGTAAGAGCTACATATGTGCTTCTTAATTAATGCATTAAGCCACAAGATCTGGCAACAAGTCTCATAACTAATATACCTTCAATGAGATAAGAGTGTATTAGTCTGTTTCTGTTGCTCATAACAAAACACACAGAACTGGGTAATTTGTAAGAAAATGAAATTCATTGCTTACAGTTTCAGAGGCTGGAAGTCTAAAGTCCAGGGAACACATCTGGTGAAGGCTTTCTTTGGTGGTGATTGCAATGATGGCAGAGTGTCACACTGCAAAATGGCAAAGCAGAGAGTGAGACTCTCACATGCTCTCCTTTTAAAGCCCTCAGAACAATGCCCCTGACCACCATTATTAATCCATTCACTAGGGCATTGTCCTTACAATCTAATTACCTCTTCAAGGCCCCACCTTTTGATTGCCATAATAGGATTTCCCACCCCCTCAACAATGTCGCAGTGGGGGCCAAGTTTCCAATACCCAGCACTTTGGGGGACACAATTTAAACTTCAGTGAGTTTGGGGGGGACATTCAATCCACAGCAAGAGTAGATGATATATTGAAATACCTGCACCAACTACACTGCCATTTGAAAATATATGATTTCTGTGTTGACAAAGTCACAGG
Source organism: Galeopterus variegatus (assembly GCF_000696425.1). Taxonomy (NCBI): domain Eukaryota; kingdom Metazoa; phylum Chordata; class Mammalia; order Dermoptera; family Cynocephalidae; genus Galeopterus; species Galeopterus variegatus. Next base: position 36,442 of record NW_007730632.1, read on the forward strand.
TCTGCAAATGCTTCTGTGATTTGTGGCCTTCATTCATACCGGAAGGAAGTGTTAAATTTCAATTGTTTGTGAAAATAAGATGTGGCTTTTTCCCATGCAACCTTGAAGATGCTGAATTTTATCCATGAATCCCTTGGAGACCTGAGGATTCTAGATTAAGAATCCCTGCTTAAAACCCTCAGTTTGTTGTGATAAGCTTTTCTGGTGTATTCTTTTGTAATACAAATAACTGGGGGGGAAAATACAAGTATAATAAGTTTTGACCTGTTGGTAAGTGAGGCCAGTAGTGTTAGTAAAGGAGAGAATGTAAATCATTATATAATAGGTGTTTTTAGGAAAACTTCGTCATAGCCATTAAATCAGTTCTCCATACTTGGTGTCTAGATTTTTCTTTGAGATCAGCTTAGCTGACCAATCCTTGGCAATTCTTTTGGAAATAGATGATTTGAGCCACCCCCATATTTTTGTAGAAGAACTTTTCTGCTTCTTCTTCTGTTAAAATAATTTTTAAATGTTCTTATTTTTTAGAGATGAATACTAAAGTATTTAGGGGTAGAATGTCATGATATCTGTCATTTCCTTTTGAATACTTTAGCATAAAATATAAAGTGAATATTTTAAAGAGAAAATCAATTTTATTTTTAATTACACAAGTAACGTTGCATACATTTCTATCATTTAAAAAGTCAAACAGCAGAGATAGAGCTAACAGTTTCTCCACCATGCCCCGGTCCCACTTACCTCCTCAGTTATAATCCTGGTTATCAGTTTAGTGTCTTCTTCCAGGTTATTTAGATATAGTTAGATATATAGATAAAGGTATAAAAATTAGTTTGTGATGGCTTTTTAAGGACATTTATTGTCATGTTTAAACTTTTACTTTGCAGCTTGCTTTTTTCTCCCTTTTATTTAATAGACTTTTTTTTTTTTTAAGAGCAGGTTTAGGTTCACAGCAAAATTGAGCAGAAAGTGTGTAGAGTTCCTGTATACCCCCGACTCCATATATACACAGCCTCCCCCATTGTCAACATCCCTCACCAGAGTGGTGCATTTGTTACAAATGATGAACCTCCATTGGCCCATCATCACCCAAAGACCACAGTTTACGTTAGGATTCACTGCCCTAAAAATCCTCTGTGCTCCACCTGTTCATTCCTCCTTCCCCACTAACCTCTGGCAACCACTGATCGTTTTACCATTTCCATAGTTTTGCCTTTTTCAGAATGTCGTATAGTTGGAATCATACAATATGTAGCGTTTTCAGATTGGCTTCTTTCACTTAGTAATATGCATTTAAGGTTTCTCATGTCTTTTCATGGCTTGATAACTCACTACTTTTTTATTACTGAAAAATATTCCAAAACAGAACTGAGGTTCCCAGAGATGGGGGGGAAATGGAGGCATTGGAAAAGGGCCATGAAAATCGATTACATTGTATAATGAACAACGTATTTGAACGTCACATATGCACATAAGTATTGATATTCAGGGCCGGCCTGTGGCTCACTCGGTAGAGTGCGGTGCTGATAACACCAAGGCCATGGGTTTGGATCCCATATAGGGATGGCTGGTTCGCTCACTGCCTGAGCGTGGTGCTGACAACACCAAGTCAAGGGTTGAGATCCCCTTACCGGTCATAAAAAAAAAAAAAAGGTATTGATATTCAGTGCTGTACCCCACAAATATGTACAATCAACTATGTCCCAATAGGAAATAAATAAAATTTAAAAAATAAAATAAAACCAATTCTGTTCAAGAAAGAAAAATATTCTATTGTATGGATGTACCGCAGTTTGTTTATTCATTCACCTAGTGAAAGCTCTGTCTCACTTTTTATAAATGCTGCTTATTATTGCGTAAAACAGATGTGTATAATCTATTTTTAACATGATTCTCCATTGAGGAACATTTTTCTTGCATCTCGTATTTCCTAGTTACAAACAATGAACACCCCCATATTCCAGAGCAAGCAGTAAGATAGATGCAAAAAAAAGGGCTTGGACACTTTCTAACTTTAATGTCAGTGTGAACCATATTAAATTTCTATTTTTGTAGTTTAGTTTCTTGTCTTATTTTGTACTGCTTCCATTCATGGACACCAAAGAAAAGCAAAGAAAAACAAAAAAAACCCCCAAAAAAACAAAAAAAAAAAACTTCAGATGTAAACAGGCTGTGAAAATTAATGGGGAAAAAAGTTATTTTTTTGTCTCTCTCATGTATGTTTTATTTAAATAATGGTGTTTGCAACTCTTAAACTTATATATCCAGAAGTATATTCCCTCTGTGTCATCCATAATGAAATATATATATATATATAAATTGTGGTTGTGAATTTAAAGAATAAGTTTGTTGTATTGACCAAGTTTATATCTCAACTGCCTTTAAAAATTTGCAATTTATCATTAATATTATTTTGACTGAAGTTATTTGCTATAGGAAGTCACTAGAAAATAATACTTTTGCTAATGACTTTTTTCTTAGATTGTAGCCTGGGTCCATCCACCTAAAAATTATGTAAATAATCTTGGTCAGAAAGTTTCATCTGAGCTTCCATTCCCAGCTAATTGATTTATTCCCCAAATGACTTTTGTAATTGTATCAAACCTCATCTTTGATCTGGTTATATATTCCTGATTTAAATAGCAGAAGCTGTTTTTCTTTTTCCTTACTCTTTTCAGTTGTGTATGATACCTGTTCTCTGTGAAGAAAAGGTGTTATATTGACTTTTCCCCTTGATATTACTGTGCACATAATTTTACAGTACTTGATTGACACTTAAATTCTTGGGTAATTTCTGAAAAATGTTAAAAGAATGAGGTATCCGGGAGAATTCTTATGGTTTGTGTGTCTTCCTCTATGCTGCTGTTTAACTTACCCTGCCATGTGCGGATCATTTTATGGGGAGCTGACCCAGTATGAGCAGGTGGTTTCTCTATAAGCAACATTTGTGACTAGTATTGAAAGTGAAGCATTTGAAACTGAATCATGGATTTATCTTTAGTGGTCAAAATGCTAGGTTTGGGTTAAATCCTTAAAAATCTTGCAGGAATACCGAATGTGTTTATTGTGGTTTTTTTCCCAAGCAGACTGACTTTTCACCCCTATAATACTATAAATGAGATTTTTTTCCTTTTCACACACTCAAAATATTAATTTCTAAAATTGGAATCCTCTGGGGGCCGGCCCGTGGCTCACTCGGTAGAGCGAGGTGCTGATAACACCAAGGCCCCGGGTTCGGATCCCATATAGGGATGGCCGGTTTGCTCACTGGCTGAGCGTGGTGCTGACAACACCAAGTCAAGGGTTAAGATCCCCTTACCGGTCATCTTTAAAAAAAAAAAAAAAAAAATTGGAATCCTCTGAACACTTAAATCAATAAACCTAAAGTGTTTTCTTTGTCTTTATTTGGCAGATGAAAGGAATGATTTTGCTGGCCAGGTTTATATAAATTCTATTCAAGAAAAATATTTATTGCTATAGAATTAATGAGTTCATTTGTTCATTCTTTGGTGTGTTTACTGAGTGCATGCAGTAATTCAATCAACTGGTATTTATTGAGCTCTGCCATACGTCAGCACAAGCGGCTGAAGGAAGCTAAACTTACTCATCTTCGAACAAGCGAGGATTGCACTCTCGATCCTGTAATAAGTTAATCAACCACAGAGAAGGCACATCTTAGCTGTACCCAGGGTTGGTTTTCTCCTTTCTGTAAGGGAGTAATTCCAGATTGTTGGATGGTTTTGAAAGAAAGAAATTAAACTATGGATTCTGCTGCTAATATTTTTCTCCCTTAGAATATCCTTGAAATTTATTTATTTGCTTCTAGCTGGTCAACCAAAAGTTTCAATTAGGGAAGTGCTTCCCTTTATTTTATGCAAAATCTGACTGTGAGAAATTATATTGCATTGTGGGGCTTTGCATTTGTGCTCTCCACTTAGGCATTAGGCTCTGGAAGCTCTGGGTTTCAGAGCAAGATCTCTAAAATGTTTAGATCTGGAAGGGACCTTTCATTTTGTTGATGTGGAGAGGGTTGTAGGGTACTATTCCTTTTTAGGGGGAACAAGGTTGTTTTTAAATGAGCCACTTCTATAAATAATAGTTAATAGTCGTATTTAACAAAATGCCCTAGGTGTTGATTTCATTCTGCAAAGCCTCATTCAGATCCAAGCAGTCGTGATAACCATGACAGGTTGAGAACAGATGACCCCTCTCAGCCCTGCCTTTAAATAGAGCCAGAATTACACCATTATCACCTCCTCCAGTTGGACCACATTATCAGGTCTCTATCATGTCAATATGGGGTGGATGATTCTGGGGCCTCTCCCCTGGTCTCCCTGCCTCTTCCCTTGACCCTCTGTTGTCCACTCTCAACATAACAGTGAGAAGGTTCCTTTTAAGCCTAAATTACATGCCTAAATTACTGTCTTTCCTTTGGCTCCCTTATCACTTAGTGGCATTGACACCTCCTCCTCCACAATAGAAGGATGTGTTTTTTGCCCTATTTCTAACATCTTGGACAGTGCCTGGCTCAGACTGCTTTCAATAAACATTTTCTGGATAAATGAATGAGTGGTTATTTTATTGTTCATATGTTTCATGCTGTCTTTGGAAGATTACTGTAAACATGAACTGGATTTATCTTGGCAACATTTTAAGAATGTCTGTCTTCCTCTATCCACATTATTTTCATTCTCTCCTTTTGGAGGAAAACCAATAAAACAAGGCAAAACCAAGGCCTACCTGAAGACACCTTGTGATGTACAAAGCATGATAAGTGAAAATAATGCCAGGTTTTTATGAGCTAATAAAATAAATCGTCCCAAAGATAAGAAGATATAAGGAATGTGAAATGTACCCATGATCTCATACAGATGTGGAATTGTTAACACCAGTGCTTTCACATCTAATTCTGTTGGTACTGCAGGAATGAATCTCTCAGGATAATAATGGTAGGAATGGAAATTTTCTGTTAAAATGAAAAACATTCTGCTTTAGAAGTCTCAATTCCTTTCCATTTAACTGGTGTTTATTGAGTGTAGAACAAGGCTCCTGGTGCCCATCATTTTGTTACAGAATGAGAGAAGTTTGTAAGGAGTTGTCAATCAACACTCATCACTTGTTTATCCAAATTTACAGGAAGGAGTATATTCTAGGTGATATAAAAACAGTGGAGTATGTCATTTGTATCTCACCCCAGAAGGTATTCTGGCCATTACAATTAAACGTGAGTGTGCCTTGCATCTTGAGCATTCTTAATACTATGAAGAAAATATGGGGACCACTTTGAAAAGACCCAGCATTGTACCCAGCATTGTAGGAACTAGAAATGTCCCAGCTGGACCTGGGTGGCATTCTTCCTCACCCTTCCTCCAGGGTTGGTGGAGGAACCTCCCCTGGGAAAGGGATACAGAGCCCCTGCCATCCTGACCTACCACCTTCAGTTTCCCTTTTACCTGTGTGTTTAGCTTATCTTAGAAAAGGTAAATAAAGTTTTGATTTAAAATGCCTTTTACTGGGCCGGCCCGTGGCTCACTCGGGAGAGTGCGGTGCTGATAACACCAAGGCCATGGGTTTGGATCCCATATAGGGATGGCCGGTTTGCTCACTGGCTGAGCGTGGTGCTGATAACACCAAGCCAAGGGTTGAGATCCCCTTACCGGTCATCTTTAAAAAAATAAATAAAAAATAAAATACCTTTTACTTACTATAAGCTTGAAAGACAGTGGAAAACTAAGTAAGGAGTGCTAAGTAGATCCCAAAAAGGACCCGATGATCTACTCAGCTTAATCATGCTAGTAACTTAAAAGAAAGGTGTGGGCGTTAGAGTGGAGGGAGTTATTTATAAATAACCCAAAAAGCAGATAATTCACCTATAGCTAACAGAGGCGATTGTACCTTGAACAACATGTCTGTCTTACTTCTGGATGCTATAACAAAATACATAGACTGGGTGGCTTATAAACAAAAGAAATTTATTTCTCACACTTCTGGAGGCTGAAAGTCTGACATCAAGGTGCCAGCATGGTCAGCTTCTGAAAATAAGGGTTCTCCTCTGGGTTGTAGACTGCAGACTTATTATATCCTCTGGGGTCCCTTTTATTTATTTATTTATTTTTTCCTTTTTGTCTTTTTTCGTGTCCGGCAACGGATCGCAACCCTCAGTGTCGCGCCCGGACCGTGACCGGCAACGGGATCGCAACCCTCGGTGTTGCCCCCACACCTCGCTCAGCCAGTGAGCGGGAACCGGTCTGTATGTGGGATCCGAACCCTCGGCGGGAGCGCCACCGCACTCCCAAGCGGCGCACTGTAGCAGTGCACCACCGGGCCGGCCTGGGGTCCCTTTTATAAGGTCACTAATCCCACCATGAAAGCCCCACTCTCATGACTTAATTGCCTCTCAAAGGCCCCGCCTTCGAGTACCATCACATTGGGGATTAGGATTTCAACATATGAATTTGTGGGGGGACACAAACATTCAGACCATAACAATGTCCAAGCTCACAGATCGCCCCTCACCAGCAAACTGTCTAAATGTCATTAAAGTCACAGGAATTGACTAACTTCCATAGAAGAGAGAGAAAAGAGAAAACATCTTAACAAGGTTTGGGTACAGTTGATTTTCACAAATTTGAATATTATGTTTAGCTGAAAAAAAACACCTTGACTTTAAACAACTGTAAACTGTCTTTCTTTGCATTTGATATTTCATGTTGTTTTGCCCTTACATAGGAAAGGGGTGTGATTGTAAGAATGTTTCTGAAGTGCACTTGTCATGGCTGTTGACAGCTGAGAAAGAAAGATTCCGTTCTCTTTGCCAGAGCAGAATCATTCTCCTTTGTAGCCAATCCGTGCACCGGCCTCTCATGTTCTCTGCCACATCGCTGTTTTAGGTTTTGCTGTTTTCCTCAGTGATGGTCTCTCTGTGTAATATAAGCAGAAATTGAGGCTGAAATTTAATTGAAATTATTGTCAGATTGCGGAAACAGGCCTGCCATGTGTTCACCGTCCCCACGGGGAAGTGGAGGAGTGTCTGAAATGAAAAATGAGCTGGCTTCTGGCGACTCGTGAAGAATGTGTCTGAAAACAGGGATGGTATGAAGGGAGGGTTATCGCTGTGTGTTACATAATGAAGGGCTTGATTTATGGGTTCCCAGGAAACCACAGTAAGGGACAAAATTGCCATTGGGACCCTGGAGGTTTTGTTTGGTTTGAAGGTTTGTATTTGACCGAAGGTCTCACGTTGTTGGCCAAAGGGTGACATTTTACTGAGTAGACTTCAAAATGTTATTTTACGTGATGTGGTCTCAAAGAAACAAGTGTGCTTCTGTGGGAAGAAGGACATCCAGTCATCTTTCTCTCTCTGTCATTATCCTTCAAGTCTTCTGTGAGGAGAGAGATAACTAGACTCTCTTAGGAAGGTCTGTGCTAAGTCGCATGGATCATTGAATAGTTTCCTGATTTACAGGTGACTTGGAGGACATTTCTAGAATGTAAGCAACTTGAGGACCTTACAAGTATTTTTTAATTCTTTTTCTCATTTATTCTTTCATTTATACTCATTTGATGGAGCATCTCCTATACTCACACTGTGTTTGTGGTGAGGGAATGACACAAGCTGGAAAGGTTCTGGTGACTTACAGCCCAGTGGTGAAGGCGGATATTAATTAATAATCACAGCAACAAGAATATAACAACAAATGAAAATGAAGGCTTTGAAGATGAAAGAAACATGCTGCTGTCAGGGCATTTAATCAAGGACCTTGACCTAGTCATGAAAGGTCAAGGAAGCCTTCTCTGGGGAAGTGAGATCTGAAAGAAGAAGGGGTGTTAACTAGGTTAAGGGAGAGAATAAGAGTTCCCACTGTGGGAACAGCATATGCAAGGGCCCTGTGGCAGGATGGAACATGCTGCTTTGAAGGCAGATGTGGCTGGTAGGGGGAGAACAATGAGACTGGAATAGTTGACTGGAACCAGACCATGCAGAGCCTCAAAGGCCATGCTCAAGATTTAGGTTTTTACCCTAAGAACAGTGGGGAGTCACTGGGTGGGGGTGGAGCGTTGTTAAGCAAGGGTATGGCTTGTGTCTTGAGAAGGTTCCTCTGGTTGCTGAGTGGAGAGTGGCTCGGAGGAAGCCAAGGATAGATGTGGATGAGGAAGGAGTAGGAGGCTGCCTCCCATTCCTTATGAGGGATGATGGTGTCCTGGACTTAGCTGGCAGGTTTGAGGAGAAGGCAGGTTTGAGTGACGTGTGTAGCTTTGTGTCTTTACTGCCTGGTGTTGGGTGAGCACCTTGTGTTTTCCTTCTCAGCATGCCTTAAGAGACTTAAGTTTTTTGGTTTTTTTTTTCCTTTTTTTTGTCTTTTTTACTGACCGGTAACGGGATCACAACCCTCAGTGTCACGCCTGTACCGGGGACCGGCAACGGGATAGCAACCCTCGGTGTTGCACCCACACCTCGCTCAGCCAGTGAGCGGGAACCGGTCTCCACAT
>NW_007730632.1:45358-79008 GCF_000696425.1 Galeopterus variegatus
CTCAGCCAGTGAGCGGGAACCGGTCTCCACATGGGATCCGAACCCTCGGCGGGAGCGCCGCCGCACTCCCAAGCGGCGCACTCTCCAGTGCGCCACCGGGCCGGTCCAAGAGACTTAAGTTTTATTTTGACTTCTGTCATTGTGTGCAAGGAACTTGTACCTATTGCTTTACCTCCTGGGCCTCGGTTTCCACATCTATAAAATAACGTAGTTGGATTAAATCCTTTCCAGTGCCCAAATTCCCTGAGTCCATGACATTTTGGGTACCATGGGTTTTTCACTTAGCTGATTAAAAGGTAAATATGTTGGTTAATAATGGGATATAAATATCTAAGTTTGTCCATATAACCATCTCACTTCAAGTCTTTGTCTCCAACTCCTGGGATGGTGGAAGAAGACATATACAGTTAGGGAGCACCACTGTATACTTTTCCATTTCATATTATGGCAAATGAGATTATTCTTTAATTAGGATGCCTTTAAAAATACACCAGGTGTGATTCATTAGCAAAACAAAACAAAACCCTTCATATGAGTAGAGTGAAAGCAGGGATTCTAATGAAGCAGCCCAGGGTTCACAGCCTAAATGAAGTGGAAAAAGCTGGAGGAGATTTTGCGAAGGGGGCTCATTTGAATCTTGTGTCTATGATTTGGAATCCTTTGTCAGCAGTTGTAACAGGCATGCTCTGCTGCAACCACAAACATTTTCCAGTGGAGGAGTGTTGATAACATTTTCATTGACCTAAAAAAAAAAAATCTAATGACAGGGTCAAGCGGAAGGCAAGAGGTGTAATTTGCTGGTCAGCCTTGGTCAGCTGCCCATAGCAGCCTCGTCCTGTGTGAGTCTTTAAGTGAATGCACATTGGCACAGAGGCTCCTGGGGCCAGTGGGTGGGGGTGGGGGGACATGATTCAGCCTTGGCCTCACAGAGGAGCCACAAATTAAAACAAGAGCAGCTCTGCTGACCTTCAGGCTGCAAGCGGACTGCTTTCTTTGTGCCATGTCGCCCAGCAAGATAATCTTGATAAAAGCTTTTTGTTTAGCCATTGGAGCAGGGATTTAAGGAAAGAGTATTTCCCCACCCTCTTAAAACGTGGTTTGGAGTTGGCTCACCAATAGCTGTTTAGTGGATCTGGGTTCAAAGTGAGCAAGGAGGTGGGGGGATTTTGGGAGTGGAGAGGTTCTTGGGTGATCCTCAGGTCATTTTCAAGGTTGTTGTTGCATCTGTCACTCTTACAAAAGGACAGTCTGCTCCTGCTTCCCATTCCCAGTCTCCTCTGCTAACCTCTGTCCTGTTCCTTTTAAATTCCCAAATGGATATGGGTGAGGAGGGTCAGGGTCTTACACTTGCTTTTGCTCCCCCATTTCAAGCTGTGGATGAGAATCTGTGTTTTTGACTTTGTATCACATTTGCCAGAGAAAACTGCATTTGTCTTGTGTGCACTCTGTCGCCGTGTATGGGGTTTGGGGGCCACTTGAGAACTGTTATAGGCATAGACCAGTGGAAACACAGCTGCTGCTGCTTAGATTGGAAACATTCAGAAGAGAAAGAGTTTAAGGGAAAAAAAAAAGGTTAGTAGCTTTCAATAACCTTTAGGAAAGAGAAAGGAGAACGAGTCTGAGGCATATACTCCAGTTTTGGAGGCAGAGGGGGATGCTTCTAGGCTGAATACAGGACTCAGTACTGGTAGACTCTACTCCTTGCTTCCCCAAGGCTCTGCGCAGCCCCCTCCTGAGGGCCCACCATGTCTAGGCCCCTCCATCTCTGTCTCCAAGCCTCTCATACGTTACAAACTCAGGGTCCCTTTAGATGCAGGTGATGCATAGCCCCTTTCTGCAAATGCATCAAGAGAGGAAAGATTCTTGGGGAACTCTCTCAAGTGCCTGCTTTAGCCACTGCCCAACACCCTCCTCTGGCCTCCAGTTTCCTTGCTTTCCGTTCAAGGAGGAGTGTTTCCTTTGTATGTTTTCACCTGTGCAACTTTGGGTATTTGAGGAGCTTATGTTGGTTTTTTTCAAACCTAGATGGCAGAATTGGGTTCCAGTCCCTCCCAGCTCCCAGCTTTCTGGATGATTGGGGGCCATCCCTTGACTTTTGCAAGGTGAGCTGGCCACTAGGACTCCTCCATGCCAGAGGGGAAGGGATCACCCCAGCACTGACCACCACTCCCTGGGGGCTCACTGTACAGCAGTCCCTCTGTCTGCAGAAGAAGCCTGGGAGATAGTTAGCATCACACTCATTTTGCAAGAAGCCGCGGCCGACGTGGTTTCTTTTCTGTGAGCCTCATAGACTCACACAAGGGTCTCTCCTGGCCATGAATCTCCTCTCCTGTCCCTGCAGCAGAGGGCTGGTGGAGCTTTATTTCTGTGGTATTGCCTTTTCCTTGCTATTCCAGAGACTGCTCATAAAAGCAGATCTTCTCTGTTCTCTCATAGCCGTGATTCAAGAGAAGCCATGGTATCGCCCTTCCTTCCAGCTGGCTTCTGCCAGCTTCTGAACAGGAAATGACCTTGGCACATTTTATTTGCCTCACCCTCCACCATCCATTAAGTTGATCTTTTAAAAAGCATAAGTCAGATTATATTACACTCCTTAGTCAAACCCTCCAGTAAGTCCAGGGGAGCTTCCATGGGGTCTATAAATTTGAATTGGAAAAAAAATTACATCTTTATTTTCACTACCCTCCAACTGAAATTTACATTTCCTTTCTATAGAGGATAACAAACCACAGCAACATCAGCAGTTACCTGTGTCTTTGTCACCAAAAGAGCACACTGGTATTTTCTTTTCACATTACATTGGTTGCATATATCTCAAAATATCATGTATGCTCGTGATTATTCAAAATGACAGTAGTGATTAGACTCACCACCAGATCTGTTATTTAAAGCATGAACAAAGAAATCGTATGATAATTTACTTTTTTAATACGTTGATAACTATATTTCAATATAACGGGTTTCCTTAATCAGAAGTGTACCAAGCCAGGGTGGGGGTGGGGGATTATGTTAGCAGTCTGCCCTGGGTTCAAGCAATAAGGTGGTGCATTGGCTAAAGAATTTAAAAACAAGTCTACTTTCTATTATCACTGTAGGGTGGTAACTCTAAACAATGTCCATGATAAAACACTCCTCCCTGCCAGGAAAAACCACTCCCATCATCTCCCTGCCCCCACACCACCACCCTTGGTCTTTTGTGAGCCTACATTTTGTTTTTTATTTTGTTTTTTGGCATTTAAAGACATTTTGTAAGAAGAGGTTCATAGCCTTCAGCAGGGTGCCCAAGAAGTCCATGGCACAGGAAGGATTAAGTATCCCTGACTTAGAATAAAATGTAGATCCACTTTCCTTGGCCTATAGGGTACTTACTGTATGCCTACGCTCCTCCCCACCTGCCAACCTTAGTTCCCTCTACCCTCCCCCATTCTTGGTACCTTCTAGTAAACCATAACTTCCTGATGCTACTCAGACATGCCAGGTTCAGTCTCGTCTGTCTTCCTCCCCCAGATTTGGCTCCCATCTTGCTCTGATCTCAGCTTTCAACGTCACCTTCTTGTGGAGGCTCCCCTGATAACCCAGTCTACAGTAGGCCCCACCCCCCTGCGAGTGCTTCCTCCAGGCACTTATTGCTGTCTGAACCCTCTATTCTTGTTGCTGTCCCTCACCAGAAGGTAAATCCACAAGCACGGAGAGGGACTCCGATTGTCAATTGATTGGCACTCAAAGCTGAGTTTGCCTCTCTTGAACTTCCCATATGTGTTTAGTCACTAGGCTTAAAAGCATTAAGTTGTTCAAGTTATTGTATAATTTCAAATAGCTGGTAGAGAGGATTTTAATATTCCCCATACAAAGAAACGACAAATGTTTGAGGTGGTAGATATTTGAATTACCCTGATTTGATCATTGCACACTGTATAAATGTACCCAAATATATTGTGCTCTGTAAATATATACAATTATTGTGTGTCAATTAAGAAAAAATAAAAATAATAAACCAATAATTTGTTCCTTCACAGCCTGGAAAAATGTGTTTAACTATAAAAATGCATATAGATACAGTGAATTGGTAATTGAACTATGATAGTGAAGGAAAGAAGAAACCTTTCAAAATGTAATTTATAAGTCAGTTAATAGCACCAGATTTCTCCCCCCTGTTTGGTATTGTATCAGTTTGGAGACAGCAGCAGAAATTCTGACTCACAGAGCATTAGACAGTAAGGATGCTTTGTATCCCACAGAATGAGTACAGAGGTAGGTTAATTCCTGATTGACTGACTCAGTTACTCAGCTCTCACCAAGCACTGAGGTCCTTCCCATCTCCCTAAACTCCCCATACTCTTCAGGCTGGTGTCCCTCATGGTTGCAAGAAGCTGCCAGTAGCCACTGCAGAGATGTGTTTCCATTTTCTGGAAAACAAGCCCTTTTCTTTAGCATGATTGGGCACGGTAGGTCACATGCTCATCCTTGGTCCAATAACAGCCCCCAGAGGAATGCCATACAGATTGACTCAGACTATACAGTGGGGATGAATGGGGTGAATATTTGCAGAAAATAGGGTTCCCTAAGGAGAGGGAAAGGGAAATAGATGTCAGGAAGGCAACTTGCAGTGTCCACTGTAGGTCTGGCTTATTTTAAAATCAAATTTCTTTTTGTTCTAGTGTTGAGGAGTGACCACTTAGAATGGCTTCTGATGGTTACAATTCTAATATTTTTTTCTTCTAGAAAGACTTGTTTTTTTAAAAAAATTATTGCCTTTATCTCAGCCTTGTTATCAGTCATATGATCTGGCAGCTGAAGAAATATTGCCCATGGCCGCGTATTTGGATGCTTATGTAACAAGCTTTGGTCTCCATAGTTTTAAAGGGAGAGTGTGTGCCAGGGATTTAGAAAGGCTCTAATATAAATTTTCAAAGAAATAACATTGCTCAGACCATACTTAAATTATAAAAAGTAAATCATTTGATCTTGGGAGGCCAAGCGACACCTCTAACTGAGCTCTGGAAATCCTCTATATTTTTTTCTTAATTACAGTTTTATTACAGCAGAAGTGTCAGCCACTAATCTTGATGGATGCTATGCTATGAAATTAAAAAGAAAAAAAAAAACCTCTCAAAATGGAATAGAATTTGGTTCACTTTGGGAAAATTATAAAACAAAAGTAAATGAGGGGATATAGAAAGGTCTGGAAGGAGAGTTACCTGTACTTCTGCAGGAAGGGAGCTCCCCAGGGACAGAGGGAGAGGATGGGGTTGGGACATGACATAGTGGTGCAGAATGGGGAAAGAGGAGCCTCAGGGGACTCAATATCTGTAAAGAGGATATGTCACATGAATTGCCAGTGTAATAAAACAATAGTAAAAGACAGAGTCAGTTTATCAGCAATAAATAGGCAAGTGAGATTACAGTGTTACTTGGATTTGATGTCTTAAGAATCCTTCTGTCTTATGTTGGCCCTTAAAGGCTCTGGGGTAAAGGGCTACAGAAAGAGCCTGGATTTCTACTTGAATTTGATGTCTTAAGAATCCTGTCTTATGTTGGCCCTTAAAGGCTCTGGGGTAAAGGGCTACAGAAAGAGCCTGGATTTCTACTTGAATTTGATGTCTTAAGAATCCTGTCTTATGTTGGCCCTTAAAGGCTCTGGGGTAAAGGGCTACAGAAAGAGCCTGGATTTCTACTTGAATTTGATGTCTTAAGAATCCTGTCTTATGTTGGCCCTTAAAGGCTCTGGGGTAAAGGGCTACAGAAAGAGCCTGGATTTCTAAAAATGCTGAGTCACTGTCCTTCCAGACAGATATTAGATATCGGTCATTTGTTTATTTTCTTTATCTTACTCTGCTTAATATCTGTTTCCTTTTTTTCCCCTGAAGTTATGTGTATTTTACGTGGCTTGGTGTTTCCACGTCCCAGGATTGGCTGGGTATGGATTCAGATCACCCAGCCCCCAGCTAGGTGTCTCAGGTGGACACTGTCAGGCCCCCAGCCCCACATCTTCCTCTTCAGTGCCAGGACCCCCTGCTGGTCTACAGGCCTCCGCTCCTTTGAGAATGAAACTGAGTGACATGACAAGACTGAGACAAGAAAAGGGGCCCTTTGAAAGCCCTTTGAAAGTAGTGGGATTGAAAAATGACACTTGTCTTTTTTGGGGTGTAGTTTTAGAAGTTAAATTTCCTTCTATTTTAGGGTTCAGGGTAAGTATTTGGAATGCCTTTTCTGATGGTAACTATGTCATCATCATCTGTGCCGTAGATGTCACCAATTTGGGAACACTGTGGTTCAGCATTACAGCTTTTTTTCCTTTCAGTGTCTGTGGCTGTATTCTGGAATCATTTGGGGGGCTGGCAGCCCAGAGTCTTTGTTCCTGCATTAGTAAAGGTCCGTTTATGGCTACCAATATGAGATGTTTTGAAACGAGCACACATATGTTTGATCCTGTTTCTCTACTTTTAAAATATGTGCTCTTGGGAAAGTCATTTCCTCCAGAAATGTGAGCAATAATATTGTTTGACAACCTTAAGTCTTTCTGATCTCAGTAAAAACCCTTTGATGATCACAGGCACCCCTCCCTTCTGCCTCTCACCTCCATCTCCCCCATCTCCATGCTCCTCAGTTCCCGTTCACTCCTGGAGCCCCTCCAGTCTGCATCCCTCCCTAACCCCTCCCATGACCTAGTTGCTGTATTCCATACACTTGTGTTGAGTCAGTGACTGCCTTGGCCACATCTAATAGCTTTTCCATTCTGACCTCGGTCACATGCTGCGGTCGACCGTTCCTGATTCAATTCTCTGTGATCTCATACTCTGCAATTCATCGCTCACTTTTCTGGCCATTCCACCTTGGATTCCTTTGCAAGTTCTTCTTTCTGTGTCCATCCCTTAAATGAAAGCACCCTCAGGGTCCCAACTGAGGCCTCCTGGAGAGCTGCATTTGAATGTCTCCTTCAGCCTTCACACTCAACTTGTCTAAAATGCAACTCCTAGCTTTATAATGCTAAGGTCACAGGTTCGGATCCCAGTACCGATCAGCTGCCAAATAAATAAATAAATAAATAAATCTCTTCATCTTCTCTGCCCACCCCCCAACTCGACTACCCCCAGATATTTGTGTCACCCTGAATGGTACCTCTCAGTTGCCAAAGACAAAAGCCTGTGTGCTATCATGGCCTCTTTCCTTTCCCTTGTTTCCCACATCGCCGAATCTTGACCTGCTGGCCTCCTGAATATCTCCAGAATCCTCCCGTTTTCTGCAGCCCTGATGCCCCTTCCTTTGTGGAGGCCACTATGTCTTTGGCCTTGCCTCTCTTCTGCCTCTCAAATCTATTTCCTGCACTGAAGCCCGAGGGATCCTAAAATACAAGTTGGATCGTCACTCCACTTTTTTTTCCCCCTTCCCACATGGGGATCCAAACCCTTGACCTTGGTGTTATAACACCGTGCTCTAACCACCTGAGCAACCAGCCAGCCTCACTTAACACCTTTTGCTGCTTCCCCCTGTTCCCACAAGAGAAAGCCTGAGGATAAGGCCTACCCCTGAATGTGGCTTCAAGACCCAGCCCCTGCCTCT
Organism: Galeopterus variegatus; assembly: GCF_000696425.1. NCBI lineage: Eukaryota > Metazoa > Chordata > Mammalia > Dermoptera > Cynocephalidae > Galeopterus > Galeopterus variegatus. The sequence continues at coordinate 52,919 of NW_007730632.1, forward strand.
GCTGTCTTTCTGCACTCCCTTTTTCCCTCTCTGCGCTTGCTCAGTGGATCTGGGCTTCCTCGACATAGTCCATCTCACCTGCTGGCCCTTCTGCCTGGAGTCTCCTTTCCTTCCCTTCCTTTGTCCTCATTCTTTCCTGTCCTTCAGGCCTCAGCTTTCTATGGAACTTTCACTGAGAAGCCTTCCCTGCCCCTCAGAGGCGCCCCTTCTGGAGGATTCCATGGGAGCCTGTGTTTTCACTTGCTGTATAAGTGCCTGCAATGCCTTGCACAGCTCTCAACATGTAGTATGTGCTTCACAAACATTCAACAAAGGAAAGAAAAACAATGAGGATTCATGGTGTGTGGAAGAGGCACTGTACATTTTAAAGCATTCATTAATTTCAACTCGCAACATCTAACAACAGTTTGTAATAAAAATTGAGCAAGAAAGGTTGAGTAATAAGGTAGCTCAGTTATGTTTTTGAGAGTGGAAGATGTGAACTTTCTCCTACTTAATCACCAGACCTTTATGCCAGTAGATGTTTGACTCGTCACCTGCCCTGAATTTTCCTTTGACAATGCTCTGTTGTATGTTTGGTTCCCTCTGCACCCCATGCTCAGGTACTGGAAAAAAGTGCCGAATTAAAAGAAATAAGAAACACAGTTCATCGTACATACAAATATCCATCTTTGGATCAAAGTCAAAATTTAAAAATCTGCTGTACCTGGGAGGTCTTGTATTGGTAGACACAAAGCCCCTTGAATTTCAAGTAGAGATTCTCGACTGAAGCACTTTCTGGCTATTCTCGGCCCCTGTTTTCACTGTTTTTTAAGTGCGATGCATGATCTATACATCCATTGAGCAGGAAGCTTCCTCTTTGGGAAGTAATAATTCTAGTGAGTCAAGAGAATGGCTGAGTGGATCAAGTGGACACATCAGATCGGGCTTTGATGACTCAGCCAGCCCAGTCCGAAACTGGAAAGATTATCAGCTGCATACTTCACATTTTCTCCTCCAAGCTGACTGTTAAGAATGGCATATTATACAAGTGGGTTTGTTACAGCATGTGAATCAACTTGTGACAATTCTGTAGGGTTTTTTTCTTTAATCTCAGGGAAAAAAAGAGAACTAGCCATGATTTGGGTCTATAGAAGTAAGGAGAAAGGAGCCCATTTTGTAGCTTTCTGCTGATGCATTTGAGGAAAGAGCAATTTTGGTCTTGGGGTGTGTGTGCATGTGTGTGTGTGACCTCCTGAAGTGATGTCAGCATGCAGGTGGTCTGGCAGCTTGCCAGGCTGTGCCTCCTGGGGACCGGTATGGCGATGGGGGTTGGATCACTGGTGGTCAGTTGGTGGGTTCAGAGGTGCACTTTTATCTAGTCTCTGACATCTCCAGACTCTGATACAATCCAAGAAAACTGCAAGAGGATGAAGAAGGAAAGAACACTTACTGTGAGATAAAATCACTCAAGGGATCAAAAGAGCACAGGATGATGAAAATAGGATTAGAACATACAGGGGTTGTGGGGCGCTTGGAGACCCTCATCATTGAGGGTGCTCAGGAGGAAGTTTCTTGTTTCTACACTAAGGAGTTTTGCTAGATTAACACGCATCTCTGCTTGGTGGTGAGCTTTCCCTCCCCAAGGAGAAGATATGAGGGTGCTCAGGAGGAAGTTTCTTGTTTCTACACTAAGGAATTTTGCTAGATTAACACGCATCTCTGCTTGGTGGTGAGCTTTCCCTCCCCAAGGAGAAGATAGCGGAGGCCCAGGGTTGGGAAATGTTGGGGCAGGAGTAGAATGAGTCATATGTGTGTGGGAGACTCACGGGTCTTCAGGGGCGACCCCCTCCCAGGGTGAAGGCCAGGGTATTGGAGGACCCAGGACCAAATGCCCAAGGCTGGATGCCACCTATAGCCACTGAAGGTTTCTGACCCAGATGTAATGTGACCCAATCAGCCTAACGTTAATATTGAATCTTTTTTTAAAAATAGATTTCATAGATATATGGTGGATAGACTGATGTTGGCATACATATTATACATAAAGAGACAATATACATACATATTATACATAAAGAGAAATGATTTGATGAATAGTTTATCCTGGGGATAAGCTTTGAGATGTTTAATTTTCTTCTTCTTGCTTGTCTGTATCTTCTCATTTTTCCACAGAGATTATGTATTACTTATAAACTAAAAAAAGAAAAAAGAACCAAGTTTTTTGTTTTGTTATTTAAGAAAAGATAGTATTGGAGAAAAGACTGGAGCGGGGAGATCTCTAGCACTAGGAGGTGCTAGGGGTAGTCCAGGTGAGGATGAAGGGGTGTTGAAGGAGGGCAGGAGAGAAGCGGATTTTAAATCTGAATCCACAGTGCCAGGAGGCAGGGGGGTAATAGGGAGGACTCAACATTGTGCCTTTTGTCCTTAACTGGAGCTGAGAAGGTTGGAGGAAGAAAGAGGATAGGAAAGGACAGAGAGTGCCTGCAAGGCACAGAGGAAGTGAGGACATGGGGGACACACGCACCCACCCCCAGCACATGGCCATGGTGACCAGGTGAAATGATAAATCTGAGAGCCAGACTGCCTGGGTTTCAGTCTCCACTCTACCTCTCACTAGCCACATGACGTCGATAAATTACCTGACCAGTGGATCAAGTGGACACATCAGATCGGGCTTTGATGACTCAGCCAGCCCAGTCGAAACTGGAAAGATTATCAGCTGCATACTTCACATTTTCTCCTCCAAGCTGACTGTTAAGAATGGCATATTATACAAGTGGGTTTGTTACAGCATGTGAATCAACTTGTGACAATTCTGTAGGGTTTTTTTCTTTAATCTCAGGGAAAAAAAGAGAACTAGCCATGATTTGGGTCTATAGAAGTAAGGAGAAAGGAGCCCATTTTGTAGCTTTCTGCTGATGCATTTGAGGAAAGAGCAATTTTGGTCTTGGGGTGTGTGTGCATGTGTGTGTGTGACCTCCTGAAGTGATGTCAGCATGCAGGTGGTCTGGCAGCTTGCCAGGCTGTGCCTCCTGGGGACCGGTATGGCGATGGGGGTTGGATCACTGGTGGTCAGTTGGTGGGTTCAGAGGTGCACTTTTATCTAGTCTCTGACATCTCCAGACTCTGATACAATCCAAGAAAACTGCAAGAGGATGAAGAAGGAAAGAACACTTACTGTGAGATAAAATCACTCAAGGGATCAAAAGAGCACAGGATGATGAAAATAGGATTAGAACATACAGGGGTTGTGGGGCGCTTGGAGACCCTCATCATAGAGGGTGCTCAGGAGGAAGTTTCTTGTTTCTACACTAAGGAGTTTTGCTAGATTAACACGCATCTCTGCTTGGTGGTGAGCTTTCCCTCCCCAAGGAGAAGATAGCGGAGGCCCAGGGTTGGGAAATGTTGGGGCAGGAGTAGAATGAGTCATATGTGTGTGGGAGACTCACGGGTCTTCAGGGGCGACCCCCTCCCAGGGTGAAGGCCAGGGTATTGGAGGACTCAGGACCAAATGCCCAAGGCTGGATGCCACCTATAGCCACTGAAGGTTTCTGACCCAGATGTGATGTGACCCAATCAGCCTAACGTTAATATTGAATCTTTTTTTAAAAATAGATTTCATAGATATATGGTGGATAGACTGATGTTGGCATACATATTATACATAAAGAGACAATATACATACATATTATACATAAAGAGAAATGATTTGATGAATAGTTTATCCTGGGGATAAGCTTTGAGATGTTTAATTTTCTTCTTCTTGCTTGTCTGTATCTTCTCATTTTTCCACAGAGATTATGTATTACTTATAAACTAAAAAAAGAAAAAAGAACCAAGTTTTTTGTTTTGTTATTTAAGAAAAGATAGTATTGGAGAAAAGACTGGAGCGGGGAGATCTCTAGCACTAGGAGGTGCTAGGGGTAGTCCAGGTGAGGATGAAGGGGTGTTGAAGGAGGGCAGGAGAGAAGCGGATTTTAAATCTGAATCCACAGTGCCAGGAGGCAGGGGGGTAATAGGGAGGACTCAACATTGTGCCTTTTGTCCTTAACTGGAGCTGAGAAGGTTGGAGGAAGAAAGAGGATAGGAAAGGACAGAGAGTGCCTGCAAGGCACAGAGGAAGTGAGGACATGGGGGACACACGCACCCACCCCCAGCACATGGCCATGGTGACCAGGTGAAATGATAAATCTGAGAGCCAGACTGCCTGGGTTTCAGTCTCCACTCTACCTCTCACTAGCCACATGACGTCGATAAATTACCTGACCTCCTTTGTGCCTCAGTTTCCTTATCTGTATATTGGGGATAATAATAGTATCTACCTCCTAAGATTGTTATAAGGGTAGGATTAAATTAGTTAATATTTGTGAAGTGGTTAACGCAGCACCTGGCATATAGTAAGCTCTGTATAACGATTAATAAATAAAAATAGAAACTTGAATTTGAGACGCTTGAAGTCCTGGAATATGTGTTTCATTGTCTCTTTCCAAGTGCCTCAAGTAGTGCCAGGCAGGAACTTGGTAGGCACTGTGCATATGGTTGTCAAATGAATACACATGGCAACTAGGTTTTTTTTTTTTTTTTTGTCTTTTTGTCTTTTTTCCGTGTCCGGCAATGGATCGCAACCCTCAGTGTTGCCCCCGTACCGGACCGGGGACCGGCAACGGGATCTTCATACTTTTTTTGTGCACAGAAATGCTTGGCCCGGCAACTAGGTTTTTAAATATTTTTTTGACTACACGTTGAGTTAGATAGATGCCAAATAGCTTTGTTTCCTACATGTGGAGAAAAAAATCTCACCTCATTTCAAATACCAGTAACCAAGTTTATAAAGAAATTTTTGTACACAACTATTTCATCAGATGGGGACTGCCGATATTTTCAGAAATTACAGGAACTGCAGTGCCTCGTACCTACATGTGATGCATGATGTGTGGAAGCATCAATTAAGAAACAAATAGGGTTTACTCTGGCAGCACGTTACTGACAGAGCGGGAAAGCACTGCTTAAAACCCAGAACATGCATAAAGCAACTAAGTTTTGGATCTTGGACCAAAATTGATAAGATCTAAGGCACAGGAACTACATTTCTTAAGATGTGTTTTCCAAAAGGCCTTTTCAGCTGTCATGTCTCAACTGCAGTGTAAGGCAGCCCTGCAAGGGAGAAACAAGGCACGATGAATGCAGGCGCAGTATTTTTAGAATACATTGTTCTCTGAATTTTAGAAATAGCCAACATAGATGAAAATGTGTTTTTAGAGACACTCTTCTTCCCTTTGTGCTACTTTAAGATTGGTATCTAGAAATAGAAAACAAAGTGTGGGGGGGGGGTTTGTTTTGTTTTGTTTTGTTTTGTTGGTCTGGTAATTAAATTTCTTGTTGTTTCACCCAGAGGTGGGGAGGGACCGTCTATTTTGGGCCACTAGAGTTGATATAACATCATCTTTAAGGCGACAGGACATGGGCATTGTGGTAGGGAAGTGTGATATCAAAATGGGAGCTTTTTAGTTGAGATCAGGGTACATGAATTATAAAAGCAGCTAACATATTTTGAGCTTTTACTATGTGGACTTTACATGTATTTTTTTCCTTTAATCCTTTCAACAGCCCTGAGAAGTTGTTACTATCATTGCCCTCATTTCACAGGTAAAAAAAATGAGGCCAAAAGATGTGAAAAACTTGATCACAGCTGTAACTCCACATTGTTAAAATGAATCCAGAGACTATCACTAAACTTTATTGTATGTAAATTTGCCTGTAGAAACCTCATCAAACATGTTTTTTTATTTTAAATAAAGTAGAGTTCTAGCTTCTCATGCAAACTTGTGAAGAATTATGTAAGTTCCTGGTCAAAGACCTTCTGATTCTGTAGGTACAGGACACTTAGGTGCCATTTTATAATCCCCTGGAACATACAGAATGAAGGAGCTTCAGAAAAGGCTGGCTCTCATGTCAGCAGGAGCTGAATGAGGCGTGATTCACCACAACTGAGATAAAAACAAAGCTCTTTTAGTGGCATTACTAAGAACTAGCTACCTGCTGATAATAATTAGTGTTCAGTTCAGCCTTTTAAAAAACCCACTCATACATCAAGTGTATTGAGATATCTTAGTGGGAGAGTCAAGTTGTGATTGTCCAGCTGTGTACATGTAGGAGTGAGCGTGTTCTCTACCTCCCTACCCCCCAAATAACATTTATTACGTGATAACAATAATAAACTACTTTTTGTTAAGCGCCTACATTTTTTCAGGAATAGTAGCAGGCCCTTTACATATATTTTATTATTTTATTTTCATTTATGTCTCAAAAAAGCCCTCCAAGGAGAGGATATTATGGCCATTGTACAGTTGGACAAACTGAGGCTCTGAGGAGTTAAGCTCATAATCCACAGAGCTAGCCTGTGGCATAGCTTAGAATTGATTCTCCAAATATTTTATTTTTGTTTATTGTAGAAATTTTCAAGCATACACAAAGTTCCAGAGATTAGTATAATGAAGCCACATATTCCCATCACCCAGCCCTAACGGTTATCATAGTTTACCATTTTTCTTTGACCTACTCCCCTATTCACACACTTTTTTTTGTATCTTAAAGCAAATCCCAGACATCCTATCATTTAATCCATAAAAAACCCAAAGGTAGTTTAAATGTTACGACATGAACATTTTTTGCTTTAAAACTACTTCCTACTTAGCACAGGTCTCTTTGCTTCGTGGTGCACTTTTCCCTAGTTCTTGGTGCTCATTGGTTGGGTTGTCACTGGCTCCGTGCGACTGTTTCCGGGGCCTCCTAGGCTCCTCCAGGGCAGGAGCTGTGCCACCCTTCCCCCACATCATGCCTGCTGAGCACAGGACTGCACTCCACACTGAGTCAGCAGGGCCCAGCTACATTATAAAGTCAAGGGTAAATGCTCTTGAAGACTTTTCAACTTTTTAAAAATTGGGGTTCACTAATTTCAAGAAATACCAGAAAAACAAGAAAACCTTTGAAGGAAGGAGTGAGAAAATGCTCTTTCCTAACCTCAAGGCTGCTTCTTCCACCTAGAAAGGATCCTACATGTACAGCACATTTGGCGGATACATTTCTGGGTATCTGAATTGAAGGTACAAAATGAGGCTGAATTCGGGTGGAAGCTTATGAGGATTGAGTCTTAGACTTCTGCCTCAATTTGAGTAGGGTTGAATTGGCCCCAGGGCAGCAGCAACTTCTTCAATGGAATAAATTCCAGGGAGTTGAGAAGACCAGTTTCCCCCTGAATTAAATTTTTTTCTGTGAATCTTTCTGTATGTAGTTTATGACTTGATGGAAATATAGGGAGCTTGGGATGTGGAATCAGAAAACCCATGGAATCAGAAAACCTGTGTTTTAACCCTTCCTGTTTTTACTGTGGACCTTAGGCAGGTCACTTAACCTCTAATGAGCTTCTGTTTCTCTAGTCCATCCACTCAGTAAATACTCGCAAGTGCTCCCTGTGTGCTGGGCACTGGGCATTGAATAAGATGCTATATGTGAGAATAATTTGTAAATAAATTCTGTAATAGTTACTGGTGTTTTCCTCATTAAAATGCAAGTGCCTTTGGAGGGGAGCACTTTGAATAGTAATTTATTCTTATGAATGATTCTTAGCTTTTTAGAGCTTTGACAAGGAGGGAAATGGGATAGGACACAAGGCCCTGGGGTCACTAAAGACAAATTTGGTCCAAGACTGTATCTGAGGAGGGGTGATTGAATGGGGAAAAGGTTGTGAAATTTGTCCATGAGTAAGCTCTGTTCTAAAATACCACCGTATAGTTTCAGGTGTATAAGAGCCCATTCAAAGCAGCAAAAACAAATCAAACAGCTCACACATACTTTGAGCCCATTCCCAGCATTCTCTACAAATGTGCCCCTTTTGAACAAACAGCACCTGGACCCGAACTTCTCTAGTCATTTTCACTCTAATGATTAATTCTTGTTAATTGCTGCTAAACTCACAGCCCACTTTCAGTATCTACACACCTCTGTGAGCTATAAGACCATTATTTGGTGTTTTAATTCAACCCCTATTTCCTCCAACCCCATTTTCTAATTTCTACATTTCTGTTCAATTGTGTTCATGTTCTTGTGCTCTTTTAAGGAATGAAGTAGAGTAAAAAATATTAAATGCAAGACATAAATGAAACTCCCTTGGATTGAAGAAGGAATTGTTAAGGACCTGAATGGGAATTTTAGGGCTGTTAAACAGATTATGTGTTATACTGTTAGTTGTTAAACATTATTTTATAATGATCAGGTTATTGACCCTGCAAAGGTCTGGGTTCATTTTCGGTAGTGCAAGTTACCAGACCCAGGGCCACACAGCAATCCTTAAAGCAGTGGAGAGCAAGTGATAGTGCATTTTTGTTTCAGCACCACAGTGGAAATCTAACGGCAAGCACTGCACTGGCACTGTGGAAATGGAGATGAATGAGATAAAGTCTTTGCCATTGCATGATCACAACTTCAGTGCAGTGTGCTAGTGTTCTGCCAGATGCTTTTATTTATTTCTTTATTCACTCAACAAACCTGGCCTTGGGGCCTTCCTAAGGAGTTTGACTTTGATTTTTCAGGCAGTGAAGGTTTTGGAAGGAGATGATCTAATTGGAATGGTCTTTTAAGAAGGCCAAGGATTGAGAGAGTGGCTTGGTGAAGTCAGGGACTGGTGGCTGGTAAATCAATTAGGAGGTCAGGGAAATCTCCCAGGGAGATCATTCGCTCACGAAGTAACATTTTATATTATAATGTATGTTGTTCTCTCTCACCGTGAACAAAAAGGGAATATCAGCAAACAGAGAAATATAGCACTGGTTTTTGGAATAATGCTATAGGGCTCATTTCTATTCAGATTCCATCAAATAGACCCAGTGGCCCAATTCTGGTATGGATTTTTGCTCTCTCATTGTTGGTGAGACCAGGCTGTGTGTGATTTCTCCCTTTGATTCAGATGGATAAATGGGGGCAAATGTGATGTATTAGTTATCTGTAATAATATTACTACAAATTTAGAGTCTTAAAACAACACACGTTTACTATGGTGTGGTTTTTGTTGGTCAGGAGTCTGACATGGCTTAGCTGGGTCCTCTACTTCAAGGTCTCACAAGGCTGCAACCCAGGAGTTAACTAGGACTGCAGTCTCATCTGAGGTTTGACTGGGGAAGGCTCTGTTTCCAAGCTCATGGGGTTGTCTGCAGCATTCCATTCCCTGTGGTTGTAGAACTGAGAGCTTTTGTTTGTTGTTGTTGTTGTTGGCTGTTGGCTGGAGGTTGCCTTCAGCTACTTGCCACATGGACCTGCCAGCATTGCCTCTTACTTCTTCAGGGCCAGCAAAGGAGAGAGTCGCCTCAAAATATGGGCACATAACCTAATCTTATGTAACGTAATCATGTACACATTGTCGTGTACATCCTGTCACCTTGCCATATTCCATATGGCTAGAAGTAGATCATAGGCCAGCCTACATTCAAAGGGGAAGTGGGGATCATTCAAGGGTGTGAACATGAGGAGGCAGGGGTCATGGGGGACACTTTAAGAGGCTGTTCACCGAATATGTGGTGTTCAGTGACTTGGTGGAAGTGATGGATCAGGTGAAACCACAGCTCGTAGGGCTTCCAGGAGACATTGCTTTTGTCACAAAACCACCCTGTTTTTCTCTTACTCCATGTAATCCTGGGAAATTGATCCAAAATTCCTCCCTCGACCCCTGCCCCAAATCCTTCAGGCTGATTGTTTCTAGCCCTGCTACAAGGTTGAGGCAAAACCTGTTTCATTATCTGTTGGCTGGAAGTCTGGTGGCAGCAGCAGTTGGTATCAGTTTTATTTTCCTTTTCCTTTTTTGTTTTGTTTCATTAAATAGTATCTTCTTTGCCTGGAAGATTTTGTTCGTATTATTTGTTTTTAAGTAGTTATTTGAGGAAAATTAAGGGAGAATTCCAGGCAACATGCTTAGGTTTCAGGTAGCAATTTCAAGCATTCTGTTTATTAATTTAATGATAAGTCAGAAGAAAAGTTGCTTAATGGCTCTTGGAAATTCTAATTCTGCCACCATGATGGATCTACTTGAGTAATTTCTCTACCTATAAACCCACAGGGTACAATATCCATATTTACAAGATGTTCCAAAGGGAACTAATAATTTTTTAACATAAACTGGAAACCTACATGATAGAAATTGACTTGCATTCTGCACTGTTGAGCAGAATTTTGCCACGAAGCTTTAAATAATTGTCACACGCGAAGAGCCCTGCCACGTGCCAGGCATTCTGCTTGTTGTTTTCTTCTTCTCTTTTCTCTTTTGTTTTGTTTGTTTGTTTTTGGTGCCATGACTCAGATACAAATTTGTTATCTTTTCTTACAGAATCTTGACAGTGACCTCGAAAGGTAGATATTATTATCTTCATTTTGCAAATGATGAATCTGAGATTCAGGCATGTTCTTTAACAAGGCCAAGGCCACACAGCTCTGAGTCAGGATTGTGCCTGGCTCTATGTCCTATTAACTTGCCATTGCACCAGGAATTATGGAACTAGGCTGATCTCTCACTCAGATTGACATCACATATTTTTCATTGGCAGTTTTCTAGAAGCCAGAAGAGGTAGAACTTGAAGGGAAGCTTCTTCTTGTGTGTCATTGCTCTCTAAGAGAGTGTTACAGAAAAGCCAAAGGTTGAATTGCAGGATATTTTCACCTTTTAAAATATAAAATACATATCCATACTATCATGTACAATACAGAAGTAAGGAAAAGAAAAAGAGAGAAAGTCTAAGATGAAAAGATTGTCAAGACATATTGTTAAATTTTAGAAAGCAAGTTACAGAAACTTGAGTATTATATCACTTGTACGCTAAACTAGACTACCAGAGAGCAGTTCTATTTATTTTTCAAAGATAAATGCCTAGAAAGCAGTCTGAAAGGATAACACCCTAAATTCATAAAATAGCTTCCTCTGAGGAGGAGGTCTGGTATTGACAGTCTGAGGGTGGGGGAGGGCTTTAGTCTAATTTTTAACATTTTAAGTTTTTACAAGGAGAAAGTATTTATGTGTTGCTTGTGTAATTAGAAGTTATTTTTTTGAAAAGCAAAATATGGAACACAGCCCACTTCATGATGAGCCACAGCCAAAAGCTGTAGTTTTTTTTTTTTTTTTATTATTTTTTTTATGTCATTTCAACAATAAAGAAAAAGGATGAACTAGTAACACCAAGAGGACTTTTCCCTCCAGAGATTTCTGAATCAGCTGGGGCTTTGATGTCTGGCAGGTATCTGAACAGGGCGTTTGCTCAGGGGTCAGCTATGGCCACCCTGGGGAGAGTTCTGTGATGAGCCATGTTGCAGACAGGAATGAGTGAACCAGTGTGTTTCCTTCCAGACGTCTCTGCTCTTCATCACATCACCTTATGCTGAGTAATCTTCCAGGTCTGTATGATTGTGTGTGTGTGTGTGTGTGTGTGTGTGTGTGTGTGTGTGTTGGTCGGAGGGAGAGAAAGTCAAGGGGGTTAGTTGATGGAAAAGAGGGGGGTAAGAAAAGAAACTCTTCTTTAAAGGTTAAAGCACTGGATTATAGACATCTGCTAGGGATCACTCAGTTATTAATTAATTATTAAATAATTAATTCAGTTGGGTACCAATCTGATGAGACTGGTATGGATTCCATTCCTTATTGGGCCAGATCACTTAATTCCTAGGAGAAATGGCATGAGAACTCTTGGCTGATTTTCTAGCTCTTGCAAAGTATGTAACTGATGCAAAATTAGCTAGGTCTTAAGCAGTAAGATTCAAGTTAGACCTTCTAGTTGCATAATTTTTTCTAATCCACATTAAAATAAACGTATATATAACTATTAGAATAAAAACATATTTACCCACATGCATCTTAAAATGTCACATTTGACTGGTGGTGCATGGGCCATACTTGGGGAAACATGCAGAAATGTAATGAACTAGGGTTTTGGGAGGAACTGGGTTCAAATCTAGCCTCCAATTAACTTGATACCTGAGGACTTAACCTTCTTAGCCTCAATTTCCTCACCTCAAAGTAGGCTTATTAGTAGTTCCTACCTCACAGGTGTTTCTGAGAATTACCTGAGCTACTTTATGAAGCATAATGTATAGTACCTACAAAATGTTAGCAAAAGAAAAAGATATTTTGCAAATAATAAAACAAATGCCAAGACCCTGATTAAGTATAACCTCTGCAAAAGATGCAGTGCTCAACTTCTTATTTTGGAAATTTGTATTTTTATGTGAAATTTTCCCTCCCTAAGCAGTTCCCTTTTGGTCCTCTTTTTATTAACACTTTAGCTGTAATTCATGGGATTGCCTATTTCAAATCAATATGATGGCTGGAAAAGGTAAATCATGGAATCAAAGTGATTATGTAGCTACTTTGAAATGCGCAGAATGACACCCAGGAATTTTTCTAATTAAATGGTCTTTGTGGGGGTGCGGTCTCCAAGTATGAAACTATGTAACTAAAGCCTTAGAAACATGCTATCATTTTGTGGGTGATTGTGTTTAAATTTTGTATCAAACACATCGTCTCTGGCTTTAGTGCCTGCCAGGTTAACTTTGTACATAGAAAAGTGAAGTTTATTCAGCAACCCATCTTGTAAATCACTGCCTTGATGGAGAAAGTAGGACTGGGAGCTGTGCAGAGTTGATGGCAGCTAATTGGGTAAGTTGTGTCTAAATGGAGGACCTCAAAGAGCTCATGTAACACGGACAAACAGGAGTGTGCTATGGTAGAAAGAGATTTGACTGGGGAAGCCCACCTGATAGGAACCCAGCAGGTTCTCCTTCTTGCCACTTCTTAAGAACTTCTGCCTGATTGGCTGGTGGTGGTGACTTGCGCTTTTCCCACCACTGCTGCTTTAGGGAAAGCATCCTAGAAATTCTTACCTAAAAAAAGTAAAACATTTTAGCCTTTCTCTGATAAAATAAGTGAACAAAGAATTTTTTTTAATTTTTGAATAAAGTGTTAATTGTATAATATGTCAGTGGGTGAATTCCCAAATGTACTCTCCTGTCTGCTGTTTCAGCCATTCAGGAATAGGATTTATCTTCTCGATTTTGAGATTAGGTGCAGGGAGAAGGTCCCCGGAAACATGAGTCAGGGCTGAGCTGGGCTTCCATCCTGGAGTCTCAAACAAACTTTTATTTTGTTATGATACTCACTCTTATGAGTGACTCTTTCTGTTATGATACTCACTCTTATGACTGCTTATGATACTCACTCACGGCACTGTACTGAGTCCCTCAGCAAACACACAATTGTAATCTCATGCAAGAAAGATGGATAAACAATGTACTGTGGCTCAGGGAATGTGTGTTGCAATCGAGCTATTTAAAAAAGCAGACATTTGATGGGAGCTCACTTGGAATCTCAACCTTCTTACCTGTAAAATGTGGGAACTGGACTACATTTCTGCTCCTTTCCAGCTCTGAAGCTATTTAAAAAAGCAGACATTTGATGGGAGCTCACTTGGAACCTCAACCTTCTTACCTGTAAAATGTGGGAACTGGACTACATTTCTGCTCCTTTCCAGCTCTGAAACTCTGGGATCCTGTAGAAACACAGACCACCTCTTGTCCCAGAACATTTGTTTTGCATGATCATTGAATTGTAAATACACCATTGGACACAGTAAATATTTACAGCCCACTGAATCAGGGTGTTTTTTCCTGTTGTTGGCCATCACTGGCTGGCTTTCCCTAGGCATTGTGTGGGTTTTTCAGTGAGTCTAGCAGAGAAAGTCTACACCTCTCATTTGAAGAATATCTGGGATGATCTTTAAAAGTAACCTCTTTGCCTGAAAATGCTAAAAATATCCACCTAAGAACAAGGTGGGCTGCTGGAGCTGCATCTCATCCCCCATTTCCTTTTAGCAACTTGAAGGAAAATGCAGAGGATGACACACTGCTAAGATGAGATAATGCCTGGACTCTGGTGGTTGAAGTCATCCCCAAGGGGCTTCCTATCAGATGAAATGTTTCCGGGCCTGAGTGTGCCGGGATCCTCCCACTTTCTTTCACAAATTTTGCAAACTTAGGGATCAGGCCTACTTTCTTACTACTCTGAGAAGAGAGGTCATTCTTTTTCTCAGGGGGGTAATGGGGTAAATGTGGTCCTTTGCTATGAGCTGTCAGATTCTAAAGGAAGGTCACCTTCTAGGGTCAAGGGGCTCTTGTAATGGCCAGTTGATGCCAGCAACCCCAACCAGTGAAAGCTCACCTGTGAGACCCCTTGAGATTGGGAAGAGGGTGCAGACTGTAGAAGATATGATTAGATGACCAAGACCTTTGTTTTGTTTTATATTTTTAATAAACTTTCATTTTGGAATAATTTAGATTTTCAGAAAAGTTACAAAGGTAGTAGTACTGAGAGTGCCTGTATACCCTTCACCCAGCTTCCCCTGATGTTATCATCTTACGTAACCATGGTACATTTGTCAAAATCAAGGAAATAACATTGGTATAGTACTACCCACCTTCTCCTCCTCCTCTTTTTCGTCTTCTTCGTCATCTTCTTCATCTTCATCTTTTTTTTGGCAGCTGGCCAGTAGGGGGTTTTGAACCCTTGACCTTGGTGATATAACACTGTGCTCTAACCAACCGAGCACACACATTCTTCTTTAAAAACCAAAATTTCAAAAACAGCTCAATGCCTTCCCCCACACTAACACACAAATATATATACAAGTACATATAAAATCTGACTTTTAAAATGTATGTATGCAAATGCACAAATTTGTCTAGTTATGTAAATAGATACTATGTTCTCCTGCCTTTTGAGAAAGGTTATAGAAATGATCATTTGCCTTTTTTGGATGACTCACAGTGACCATCAGTCATTATACTTTGCTATATTGTGTTGATTTCTTGGTGTTTTAGGGCTGTCTGGCCCCAGGAATTTGTGCTTTTTGAGTTCTCAGGTCAGCTCATCATAGTTTTTCTAGCTCCTCTCTCATTACTAAGCTGCCAGCTGTTGTTCTCGCTGCCATCAGCACTTCTGTCTGTGGCAGACCTCCTTCCCACATCTATGTTGCAGCTGCTAACCTGTTAAGATATTATAACCATGTACTGGGACTTCCTAGAATTATGGAGAAAAAAATACCTGTAGATGAGGTACATGGGCTACATTAGTATGTGCTTTTTATGACACTTTTTTCAATATCTTATTTCCCAGTTTTTGATCAGATTTTGATAAAAAAAACAATGAAAAGTCAAATGAGAATGCAAGTAATAGAATAAGGTTTTAATAGCTAAAAACGTGGGAGCAAATATCTGTCTTATTTATAGCAAAAAAATTTACCCCAATTTTATGTTTTTCCAATATATTTAAATTTTCATTTAACTGTGTAACATTGATCTATGTAAAATTTTAGATTATTTCCCCTCCACAGTGTTTTTTTACATACTTTACAAAAATATTTGCTTATTACAGAAAAATTCGGAAATATAGATAAGGGTTTTTTTGTACACCTTTTTTTAAAGGCTGCATAATATTACATTATATTGCTAATTTAGCCCAGAGTATGATATTTAAGTTTTTCTACTTTTTTGAAATAGAAAATGTCCTGTGATCAACAGTCTTATAGCCTCACTTTTGCACTCATGCAAGAGGCTGTATTCCCAGGAGTAGAATTGAGCTGAAAATGTACACTTTAATGGTTCTTAATAGCCATTTCCACATTTAGCAGTATTTTAGAAATACATGATTTTCCAGCTGCTGAAGGAAGCTTATAATCCTGAAGTTCCAGGGTGGAGTTGTCCATGTGGCTGTGCACACACGATAGCAAAGGAAACAGCCCTCACTTGACCGGAATCACTGGTCATGTATTCACGCTAGGATGAATTCAGTCAGAACTAAGCCTTTTCAGGTGACTTAACGACTCCCGGGAGGAAACTGTCAGGACCTGTTGCAGTCTGTTGTGACCTCATGCACTGGAGGTGATGGCCTTGGAGTGGAGAGTTTATGAGGGGGCATGTTTCCACAGGCTGTGTCCCACGCAGCATTCCTTGCCCTCCAGGCTCAAGTCGCTTCACGAAAAAGCCTATATCATGAATTCCCATTGGTAATTACTGGACCATCTTTTATCCTCATGTTTTCTGCCTGATGGACTGTCAGGCAAAACTTCTTGGGCCGGCCCAGTGGCGCACTGGAGAGTGCGCCACTTGGGAGCGCGGTGGCACTCCCGCCGAGGGTTCAGATCCCATGTGGAGACCAGTTCCCGCTCACTGGCTGAGCGAGGCGCGGGCGCAACACCAAGGGTTGTGATCCCATTGCCGGTCCCGGTCCGGGCGTGACACCGAGGGTTGCAATCCCGTTACCGGTCAGTAAAAAAGACAAAAAGGAAAAAAAACAAAAAACTTCTTGGCAAGTTTTCTAGTCAATTAAAAATGGAAGACTAATTCTATTGAACAGTCAATTCTAGTTAGCTCAGCTGGTGGGATCATGGCATTAATGGAGGACCACAAGGCAAGGGTTTGATCCTACGTGAACTCTTCTCAGAGTATGGTAACAGAGTGGGAAAATGCCTGGGTTTGTCACTTGCTCCCTCCCCTTCCTTTTAAATAAAGTCTCTTTTATTTAAACTCTTTTCTAGGATATAGGAGTCACTATTCTTTTTAATGAGCAGTTTAGCACCAGTCTTTTCAAAAGCTAAAAATATGTTTCCTGAACTTTCTGATCCTGACTCTTCACTTTCTTGAGGAAACCATTTGTTTATCAAATAAATCATACTTGGGCCGGCCCGGTGGCGCACTGCGCTAGTGCGCCACTTGGGAAGCGCGGCAGCACTCCCGCCGAGGGTTCGGATCCCACATACAGACCGGTTCCCGCTCACTGGCTGAGCGAGGCGCAGGGGCAACACCGAGGGTTGCAATCCCGTTGCCGGTCTCAGTCCGGTACGGGGGCGACACTGAGGGTTGCGATCCGTTGCCGGACACGGAAAAAAGATAAAAAATAAAATAAAATAAAACAAATAAATCATACTTTGTGCAGGTTCTGCATCTTTGAAAGCATGAATTTGTTTTGAGTATGTGGAAAGTGGGGCTTCTGGGAGAAGACTGTGTAATGCAGACTAATTCCTTCACATCATCAGTGGCCCTTACACAATGTCTTTTTGTATCTTGTCTGGTTGTCATACTTTACAAAAATATTTGCTTATTACAGAAAAATTCGGAAATATAGATAAGGGTTTTTTTGTACACCTTTTTTTAAAGGCTGCATAATATTACATTATATTGCTAATTTAGCCCAGAGTATGATATTTAAGTTTTTCTACTTTTTTGAAATAGAAAATGTCCTGTGATCAACAGTCTTATAGCCTCACTTTTGCACTCATGCAAGAGGCTGTATTCCCAGGAGTAGAATTGAGCTGAAAATGTACACTTTAATGGTTCTTAATAGCCATTTCCACATTTAGCAGTATTTTAGAAATACATGATTTTCCAGCTGCTGAAGGAAGCTTATAATCCTGAAGTTCCAGGGTGGAGTTGTCCATGTGGCTGTGCACACACGATAGCAAAGGAAACAGCCCTCACTTGACCGGAATCACTGGTCATGTATTCACGCTAGGATGAATTCAGTCAGAACTAAGCCTTTTCAGGTGACTTAACGACTCCCGGGAGGAAACTGTCAGGACCTGTTGCAGTCTGTTGTGACCTCATGCACTGGAGGTGATGGCCTTGGAGTGGAGAGTTTATGAGGGGGCATGTTTCCACAGGCTGTGTCCCACGCAGCATTCCTTGCCCTCCAGGCTCAAGTCGCTTCACGAAAAAGCCTATATCATGAATTCCCATTGGTAATTACTGTAAAGGGAGAGATGGCCTTTATTCCTTTAAGAGTTTTTCACCAAATATTGATTGAAAATAAACATCTTCTTTTCAATCTGTGTCTTCCTAAAATCGCTAACTTGGCCTCATGCGATCATTAGGAGTAGCCTCTGAAGCACAGAGGATGAGGAGAGGCTGGGAGTGATAAGCAGCTGGCGTTAATCAGATGTGAACGGGATGCTTTGCCTGCTGAACTGTGTCAGGAAGGTCATTTTTGCTGCAGAAACACTCACACTGAACACCAAGAGACATGATTTTTCTCCCTTTTGGGAAACTGAGGAAACAAAGACTTGAGTAATTTCTTGACTCTTTGAGAAATCTTTTTTCCACAGGAAGTCTGTGTGGAGGTGTGTGATTCAGTTTTTCTATTTTTTCCCAGAGGTCAGGGGTGAACTGTGGGTGACTCAGCTGCAGAGCACTTTATTTATCAGTACTCATTTTAGCCATCCAGCCTGGGGTGTGCTGGACCTTTTGGGCCATTTTCTGTGTAGTATGAAAAGGGGGAGAAAGAGGGGGCATTTCAGCCTTTCTGCTAAAGCTAAATAGTTCTTTTTTTGAGGGAGCAATATGGTCCTTCCATGTGGCTTAGGCCTTTGGAAGTGGAAATAACTATTAATTAAACAGTGAAATATTATTCTGAATTGATGCTTTTATTTAACATTTAGCATGTCTTGTAATTGTTTAATTTTAATGCATGAAATATGGGTGTACACATGCTTTTTTAAAAAAGCAAACATTAAAATTGTGAACACACAAAGAAATAGATAATTTAGGGAACTTATATTCAAAATTCTTTTAGGTAAGGATTCACCACAGTTCATCTTCAAGTAAAAAGCACCCTAATGAATTTATTTTTCACATGTTTCAAACTTTTATTTCTTTATTATACTACCATTACATGGATACTATAGAAAATTATAAAATAAAGATAAACTTAAAGAAAGATTATTAAATCATAATTTTACTTCCAAGAGAGCTACTCTTCATATTTTAGAGTATAGCCCTCCTGAATGTATAATCACATGCACACAGACATAGGGTGACACAAGGCACAGATTCTTAACTCTGGTATGCATGAACATTGTTCTTGTTCATATGTGCACCTGTACTTTATTATTCTTAATATCTACATAGTATCTGATAGTTCAACTGGGACACAACTTTATTTAATTAATCCACTATTGTTAGACATATATCCTGCTTCCAGTTTTTCTTACTATAAACTTCAACTTTTTACAATAATTTTATCTGCTTTATAATTCATTGATGAAGCATTTTCCATGTAACGTCTCTCTTTTTATTTAATTGAGGTAAAATTCACATAACATAAAATTAATCATTTAAAATTGTACAATTTGAGGGCCGAGCCTGTGGCGCACTCGGGAGAGTGCGGCGCTGGGAGCGCAGCAGTGCTCCCGCCGCGGGTTCAGATCCTTTTTTCTTACTATAAACTTCAACTTTTTACAATAATTTTATCTGCTTTATAATTCATTGATGAAGCATTTTCCATGTAACGTCTCTCTTTTTATTTAATTGAGGTAAAATTCACATAACATAAAATTAATCATTTAAAATTGTACAATTTGAGGGCCGAGCCTGTGGCGCACTCGGGAGAGTGCGGCGCTGGGAGCGCAGCAGTGCTCCCGCCGTGGGTTCGGATCCTATATAGGGATGACCGGTGCGCTTATAGTGCTCACTGGCTGAGCACGGTGCGGCCGGTCTCAAAAAGGACAAAAAAAAAAAATTGATACTAAAATTGTACAATTTGATATGTTCACAATGTTGTGTATCATCTCTATCTAGCTACAAAACAATTCCATCACCCCAAAGGGAAACTCTACACCCATTAAGCAATTGCTCCATTCTTCCACTCCCCAGCCCTGGCAAACACTAATCTACTTTCTGTCTCTCTGGATTTACCTATCCTGGATATTTCATATAAATGGAGTCATACAACATGTGACCTTTTGTATGACATGTCTTTTAACCCTCACAAGTTCTGTGAGGTAAGACTAGGGAGGTTAAGGGACTTTCTGGGGGTTCCCAGAGCTACCACCATGCAGAACCCTGTTCTTGAACCCTGTTCTCTCTGGTCTTGAAGCCTCCTTCTGTCCCACTATCCCACGCTCTCTCCCCGAGGTTTATAGAGTCTCTGTGGTATGAAAGTGCTCACTCCTTTCTTAGCCTGTCTAGCATTGCAATTAGGTGATTGGTCCTTTTCTTCTGCTTCTCACTTGTAAAACAAGAAAGCTCTAACACAGCAGTTCTCACATTTTAACATCCATCTATAAGCCTCACCTGGAGGACTTGCAGCATTTCCGATTCAGGTCTGGGATGAGTAACAAGAATGTGCATTCCTCACAAGTCCAAAGGTGATGCTAATGCTGCTGGTCCAGGGATCACACTTTGGGAGTCACTGCTCTGACAGATATTATGCAGAATTGTTTCCTTACACTGCCTCATAATCAGAATATTTGCAATGACACTTAGGAATATTGAAAAATTGAAAAGTTATCCACTTTGGTGAACGTGTGGGTGTGATATACACTGGGGGCTAAGGAGTCTCCTGAAGTGTGATACAAACTTGTGTTTGGCTTTCCAAACATATGTTAAAAAAGAAACTGAACATCTGGTAAGATTGTAAATGTGCATATCCTGTGATCCTGCCTTATAAACACAAGTTTGCACCTTACAGAACGAATCTCAGGAGTGCAGAAGGAGGCATGTACAGAGAAGTGCAACACATTTTATAACAGTGGGAAAAAAAATCAGAAAAGATGTAATATCCATAAATGAAAGAATAGATAAAATACGGTGTAGGGAAGGCTGGTTTCACCTAAGCTTTGAACTAGATGTATATAAAACAACATGGAGGGAGCTCAAAAACAATGCTAACTGGAAAAAATATTTACATTTACACTCAGAAAACAATACTGCACACTATTTGTGGATGTCTGGAATAAATATAGAAGTAAAAAGTGATAAATAGTCTCCAAAGAAGATATACAAATGGCAAATAAAAACATGAAAAGATGCTCGATATCAGTTGTCATGAAGGAAATAGAAATCAAAACCACAATGATATACCACTTCATAACAGGTGTTGGTTAGGATATGGAAAAATTAGAACCCTCATATACTGCTGGTGGGAATTTAAATGGTACAGTCTCTGGAAAAGAGTTTGGCAGTTCGTTGGAAAACTGAACAAAGAGTTCCCATATGATCCGGAGATTCCACTCATACATATATACCCAAACAAATTGAAAACCAGTATTCAAACAAATACTTGTACATGAGTTCATAGCCGCATTATTCATAATAGCCAAAAAGTGGAAACAACCCAAATGTCCATCAACTGATGAATGGATAAACAAAAAGTGGCATATCCAACAGGGGTATATTATTCAGCCATAAGAAAGAATGAATACTAATAAATCCTACAATGTGTATGAAACTTGGAAACATTATGCTAAGGGAAAGAAGTGAGATAGAGAAGGTCATATATTGTATAATCCCATTTATATGAAATGTCTAGCATAGACAAATCCATAAAGACAGAAAGTAGATTAGTGATTGTCAGGAACTGAGGGGGAGGGGAAGTTTGGGAGGTATGGGATTTCTTTTTGGATGATGGAAATGTCATGGAATTAGTAGTAATAGTTGCACAACATTGTGAATATACTGATTACCACTGATTGTATACTTTAAAATGGTTAAAATGATGAATTTTGTTATATGAACTTTATCTCAATAAAAAAATTGTTGTAATGATAAATGTACTGGTAGGATATGGATTCTTAGTCCATGCTAATAGTTGCTACGAGGGGTGGCTGAAGGTGGGATATGGGACTAAGGTAGTGAGAAAAGGAGATGTTAGCTATGATAGGGGCGTAGACCGAGGTTGAAAGGGCTACCTTCTTGTTCACCTCAGGCCCCTGCTGGCCTCCTAAGATCCCAGTGGATCCTGGGACCTCTCTAGTTTGTGCACTCTTTCCATACAGACTCCATGGGCCCCTCTTGACCAAAGTCGTCATTACATTATAGATTTAGTAGGAATGTCAAAGTTCTCAATTCCCCAGTGATTCATTCACTAGGCCTTTACCCTCCTCACTCCTTCATGAGCCTGGACACAAATCCTCTTGCCTGTTCTTAGAGAACCTTCTGCCACCAGGCTCACTCAAAGATCGCTGAAGTTTAGGTCTAGAAAAAAACAGAAGAGATTCACTTCTCTTTCTATGAATATAGTGATTGATTAACATGGAACAGGAGAGAAGATCTTGACCTTTCCTAGAACGCTGATTATAGGGCCGGCCTGTGGCTCACTTGGGAGAGTGTGGTGCTGATAATACCGAGGCCACGGGTTCGGATCCTATATAGGGATGGCTGGTTAGCTCACTTCGGAGAGCGTGGTGCTGACAACACCAAGTCAAGGGTTAAGATTCCCCTACTGGTCATCTTTAAAAAAAAAAAGAAAAAAACGCTGATTATTTCTTCTGAACGTACACAGAATGTGCTGGGTAAGAGATATTTATTTATTTTTGATGACCAGGTCTTGTACTTGAGTGACAGATGAAAACTAAAGGCTTCTTCTCCAGTGGTCTAGCGTAGGTGTCAGCAAACTATGGCCACATCTGCCCTACTGTCTGCTTTTGTAAACAAAGTTTTATTGGAACACAGCCACACTCTTTTATGTACTTATTGTCTAGGGCTGCTTTTGTATTACACTGGCAAAGTTGAATAGTTGCAAACCACATGGTAAACAAAGCCTAAAATAATTATTGTTTGCCCTTTACAGGAAAAGTGTGCCAATTCCTGGTTGTGGTTAAGAACATGTGATCTTGATTACAAATACCCTTGGAAGGTAGTTAAGAGACATGGAAGAGCTTCTAATCTTATTTTAGAGTGAAGATGAAACTGAACTCCAGAGAAATGGGGCAAAAAGTCAGGGTCACAGAGCTCATTCCTACATGGGGGATAAGAGCATAGACTCTGGAGTTAAATGCTGAATGCTACTTACTAGCCATACAGCCTTGGGCATGTTATTAGAGCTTACAAAGTTGTTGCCTCTCCTCTAAAACAGTGTTCTTGAGAAGAGTAAATAACAGTTATTTCATCAGTAAATATTTACTGGGCGTCATTCTGTGCTGGGTACCATTTCAGGTGCTGGTGATAAAACAGCAAACATAAGGGACAAGATTTCTGCCTTTGCAGAGCTTTTAGCCTGGATAGGGAGAGTAAATAACAGTAAACCAACAAAAATACAGCTCAGTCTTGAGGTGGCTGGGGGAAAGAGATGAGAGCTGAGGATCTACTATGGATGGGAGGTCAGGGAATGCTCTGAGGAAGGGTCATTTGAGCTGATGACTCCATGACCCAAAAGAGCCAGTTCTGCAGAGATTTGGGTGCAGAGGAACCAGCCAGTAAGTCAGGTGGGAAAGGAACCTGTGCTAGAGCACAGAGGGCAAGGAGGAGAGAAGCAGAAAGTGAGGTTCAAGAGGTGAACAGGTCCAGATCTAGTAGGGTCTCCTCGTTTGTGGCAAGGAATTGGGATTTGTGTGGTGGAAGCCAGTAGAGGATTTAGGCAGGAGATTGAGTGCTAAGATCTGAGATAACTATTCAGAAGATCCTTCTGACTGCTGTAATGCAGTGAGATTGTACAGGCACTGTTTGTAGCAGGAAGACCAGTTAGGCTATTGCCCTAGCCCAGGTGAGAGACAATGGCAGCTTGTACTGGGATAGGGGCATGCAGGCGAGGTGAAGAGAAGCAGATGGATGAGATGAAACTGATGGGACCTGCTGGAAGATGAGATTTAATGTGATAATGCATGGGCACTGCTTAGCACAGGGCCAGGGATATAGTATCACCACCACCACCATCATCATCATCATCTTGAGAGACAGTGTAGCATTGTAGATAAGAGTATACACTCAAGCCACACTTGGGTTCAAACCCCATCTCTGCTCCTTACAAGTTCTGTGACAGTGGGCAAATTACGCCTTCTCTCTGTATCTCAGTTACCTCCTCTGTAAATGGAGTGATCATAGCACTTTCCTTACAGGACATTGTGAAGTGCAATAACACGCTTGTCAGATAGTAAACCGTAACCACTGTCTATTGCTGTTATCTGGGGACTGGTATATAGTCCTATACTTGGTAAAGATTTGATGAACATTGCGAAAATCCTAACGTATTGTGGATATCCTCCTTAGAGGTGAAACACAAATCTTTTATGTAAACCATCGGTGGATGAGGCTCATGGCGAAGATTCCCTCCCTGACCTTTGAAATACTGCAGCTTCAGACACAAGACAGCTGCTGTTTGTTAGAACATTTTAGCTGCAGGCTTTTAAATCAGCATTCCAAAGATTTAAAGGCAAAGAAAGTATGTATTGGAATTTCCACAGAAAAGAGTGTTGAGGTTCTGTGCCTGTTTTGAAAAGCCGTGTCTGTGTGGGGGTTGGCAGGGTTGTTATTTGGGAGGCATTACCTCTGAAAGAGGGCATGTTATTCCTGCATCATAGGCAGACACTGGTCTCAGCTGCAGGACCACAGGAGTAGCTACAGCTCCCTGAGTATTCCAGCTCTGGGCTTTGAACAACCTGGGCTGAGTGTCAGGGTGTTGCTGTTTCAGTCATGCCCTGGACAGGCAGGCTGCTGGAACCGAGGACCAGCTTCCGGGAGGTGAGAAAAGCTCTCTGGTTGTACACTCACCTGGAGCCCAGACAGCTTGAGTAAAAGCCCACATTCACTGCTGCGGACATGTCTTCTGCAGGCCCTGGACAGATGGCAATTATGCCATATAAAAGTCTGTCCCAAAGAAACAGTGGTGTGTGTTCCCCTCCACCCATAACTACACAAGGGACGTCGTTAACTTTTCTGTCTTCTGAGCAAATTCACTGCTGCGGACATGTCTTCTGCAGGCCCTGGACAGATGGCAATTATGCCATATAAAAGTCTGTCCCAAAGAAACAGTGGTATGTGTTCCCCTCCACCCATAACTACACAAGGGACGTCGTTAACTTTTCTGTCTTCTGAGCAATAAAAAGGAAGATCAGTAGCAACACGTGGTAAAGATCTGCTAAGACCCAGTGTGGACCTTCTCCCTCCCATTCAAAAACAAGCTCCCACAGGGGGCAATTTCTCTACTGCTGGACCAGAGTCAGTTCTTATATCTGAGGGCTGAGATTTTTAGAACTTTGGCAGCTCTAGTGATCTTTTCCTACTACTATTTAGTTGGACAAATTGTTTTCTTAGCTTTTAAATTAGTGAGAGAGGGGATGGTATAGTATAAGGAATGCCTAGCTTTTGTAGCCAGTCATAGCTGGAGTAGAATCTTAATTTTATTGCTTATTAGCAGCTACCTTAAGCAAATCACTTAACCCGTCTGATTTAGTTTCCTTATCTTTAAAATGGGAATAGTAATATTCATGGCTATTGTAAATATAACAATGTATGTTAGATGGAAAAGAACAGCACCTTTTTATTATAACAATGTTGATGTTTGTGTCTGTTATGCTTTACATAGACCTTGTATTCTGAGTATCTATAAGATCTTGAGCTTAAGTTATGTTCTTAAATGTCAAATCTCTACTTGCATACCAACGGCAAACATTTATTGAGCACTTACTATGAGACAGGCAGTCGCTGAGTGCATTCACGTGTGTATAATCCTCACGACAGCCCTGCAAGGTGGACGCTATTGTAATCCCCATTTACAGACGAGAAAAATGAGACTTAGGTGAGGTTGCTTGCCCAAGTCACAAACTAGAAAGTGGCAGAGCTGAGATTTAAACTTGGACCACCCAGTTTGTGCCCTTATATCTTAAAATGTTCATGAAGAATAATTGGTTTTGCTCCTTGTGTGTGTTTTAATACTGTATTGCTAGGTGACTATGCCAATTGTATTGTTAAAGCAATTCATAACTAAAGCCAAAACATTGCATTATTTTAGTTATACTAAGTTTCCATTTGTATTCTCAGGGCTAGGGCTCAGAACTTTCAAATTCACTGTACAGACTGGATCACCAGAACCCTCACACGCAGGTACACAAGCTAGGTAATTGGGAAAGGTCCCAGGAGCTGTTAGCAGATGACATGAGCTCAGTTCTCAGCAGCAGAAGCAGCTTACCGCAGGAGTCTCCAGCAGCAGTGGCAGTGGCAGTGACGACCTCCCAGAGGATGCCAGGGACTCTGGCAGCAACAGCCTCCAGCAGCTGTAGCAGCCTCCCCGTGCCCCCCCCCCCCCCCCCCCCCCCCCC